>NC_030809.1:33199281-33502311 GCF_001704415.2 Capra hircus | reverse complement strand
AAAGAATCTGCCTGGAGTGCAGGAGACCCCAGTTCAATTCCTGGGTCAGGAAGATCTCCTGGAGAAGGGACAGGCTACCCACTACAGTATTCTTGGGTTTGCCTGGTGGCTCAGCTGGTGAAGAATCCTCCTGCAATGCAAAAGACCTGGATTCGATCCCTCGGATAGGAAGATGCCCTGGAGAAGGGAAAGACTAAGTTATGACCAACCTAGATAGCATATTAGAAAAAGCAGAGACATTACTTTGCCAGGTCTGTCTAGTCAAGGCTGTGGTTTTTCCAGTGGTCATGTATGGATGTGAGAGTTGGACTGTGAAGAAAGCTGAGCACTGAAGAATTGATGCTTTTGAACTGTGGTGTTGGAGAAGATTCCTGAGAGTCCTTTGGACTGCAAGGAGATCCAGTCAGTCCATTCTGAAGGAGATCAGCCCTGGATGTCCTTTGGAAGGAATGATGCTAAAGCTGAAACTCCAGTACTTTGACCACCTCATGCGAAGAGATGACTCATTGGAAAAACCCCTGATGCTGGGAGAGACTGAGAGCAGGAGGAAAAGGGGACAACAGAGGATGAGATGGCTGGATGGCATCACCAACTCGATGGATGTGAGTCTGAGTGAACTCTGGGAGTTGGTGATGGACAGGGAGGCCTGGCGTGCTGCGATTCATGGGGTTGCAAAGAGTCGGACACGACTGAGCGACTGAACTGAACTGAACTCATTCCAGTATTCTGGCCTGGAGGATTCCATGGACTGTATAGTCCATGGGGACACAAAGAGTCAGACACAACTAACCAACTTTCACACTCAAGATGCAGTGCATTGCTTGCAGGATTCCATTGTATGTTGTTTAGTCATTAAGTCATGTCCAACTCTTTGTGACCTCCTCTGTGCATGGGACTCTCGAGGCAAGAATACTGGTGTGGGTTGCCATTTCCTTCTCCAGGGGATCTTCCTGACCCAGGGATCAAACTCACATCTCCTGCATTGGCAGGTAGGTTCTTTACCACTGAGCCACCTTTGAAGCCCCAATCCATTGTATCATTGACTAACATTTCAGTTTCTATCTTAGTCTCTTACATATAATGCTGCTGTGAACATTCATGTACAAATTTTCAGTATACTTTTCTGTACATTTCGGTTGGGTTCTGATTCGGTATAAGATATTTTGTCATAGTATTTTTATGTTCAATTTTAATAATTGATGGCAAACAACTATTTAAAGTGGTTGTGCCAAATATACTCTCACTGGAAGTTTATGAGAATGCCCACCTGCTTTCAAACACTTGCTCTTGTCAGTCTTAAATTTTAGCCATTTCACTAGGTGTGTGGTGACGTCTCATTGTGTTTTTAATTTTAATATCTCTGATCAGTGTGGTTGAGCAGTTTTTCAAATATCTACTAGCCATCTTAATATCATCTTTTATGAGGAGTTTCTGGCTCAAGTCTCTTGATAGTTTTCTTTTGGGTTTGTCAATGGTTTTAAATCATAGCCACAAATTCTTTGATACACCTTCTATTGGAAAGTGGGATATATGTGTCTTCCTCTACAGGCTTGTGATTTCTTTAATAACAGGATAGAAAGGAATTAATGCTATTAATGCTATTTCTGAGGCTCTGTCATAAAAGGCCATTCACCTTCCACACCATTCACCAGAGAACTTGGTTTTAGACCCTTGAGCCACAAGATATGAAGCCCAGTTCAGTTCAGTTCAGTCTCTCACTCATGCCAAACTCTTTGTGACCCCATGGACTACAGCATGCCAGGCTTCCCTGTCCATCACCAACTCCTGGAGCTTACTCAAACTTATGTCCATTGAGTTGGTGACGCCATCCAACCATCTCCTCCTCTGTCATCCCCTTCTCCTCCTGCCTCCAATCTTTCCCAGCATCAGAGTCTTTTCAAATGAGTCAGCTCTTTCCATGAGGTGGCCAAAGTATTGGAGCTTCAGCATCAGTCCTTCCAATGAATATTCAGTATTAATTTCCTTTAGGATTGACTGGTTGGATCGCCTTACAGTCCAAGGGACTTTCAAGAGTCTTCAACACCACAGTTCAAAAGCATCAATTCTTTGGCACTCAGCTTTCCTTATGGTCCAACTCTTACTACCCTAAAACTGCAGTCTTGAAGAGGCCCTGTGTACTACAGCTTTTTCAGCCTTTCTCAGCAAGGCACCAGATATGTGACTGAAGCTGTCCTAGATACTGAAGGCTACCACATTCTCCAGCTACAACCTGCTTGGAGTTGACTGGGTTTCTTGATTCTGTAATTTATCTCTTCTTACAAATTTTGGCAATTTCAAATATTATTTCTTCAAATACTTTTTGTTCCCCATTCTTTTTTTCCTCTCTTCTGAGGCTCCAATTACATACATAATAGACTCTCTGATACTGTCTTACAGGTCCCTAAAGTTTTAATTTTTTTTTTTTTGGCATCTTTTATCACTCTGTCCTTCAGATTAGATAGTTTTATTGTTTTTACATCTCCTTTATTGTTCCTTTATTTTTTGCTTTTAAACACATGTAGTGAATTTTTAGTTCAGATATTGCATGTTTCAGTTCTAGAATTTTCCTTTTTACTTATGCTTAGTAGACAGCCTTTAGGAGAAGTTCCCTGAGTAGATGTCTTTTGTCATGTTAGTGAGACAAGAATTCTCTGACTCTGACCTTGGAAAAATCTGAAACTGAAAAGTTACACGCAGTTGACTGGGTTGGAAGTGAACTCCACACTCATAAACAGAGGCAGGAAATGGTACGTATTTCTCTTGGTTTACATGTTGTCTCCTTGCAAGGCTCAGGTTCATCATAAGAGGATCTCTGTCTAAGAGAATCTTATGGAAGCCATGTAATTCCAATTAAGTAATGAACTTTTGGAAGTTCAGTGTTTGAAAAGGGAGTTGTTAATATCCAGGAGGAGGAAAGGTAATACCAGATCAGTGAATCTACACTAAGCATTCTGATCCCAGCACTCCTTAGATTTTCACTAAGAGATCTCCAAAGGAGACCCATGGAAAAATGATAGCCTCCTTTGAGCTCAACCTGGAGTTGCCCCAAAATGTCAGTTAAGAATAATTGGAGTCAGAAAAGAAATACAGTGAACCAGACACTACTTCTCCATTATATGCAGCCAACCTGTTGCAGACCAGAGCTGGATGAAGGGAGAAACATTAAATGGATGAGAGTAGAGGATTTGATGCCTTCAAACTGTGGTGCTGGAAAAGTCTCCTAAAAATCCTTTGGACAGCAAGGATATCAAATCAGTCAATCTTAAGGGAGATCAACCCTGAATATTCACTGGAAGGACTGATGCTGAAACTGAAGCTCCAGTATTTTGGTTGTCTGATGTGAACAGACAACTCATTGGAAAAGTCTCTGATGCTGGGAAGGACTAAGAATAGAAGGAGAAGAGGGCATCAGAGGGTGAGATGGCTGGACGGCATCACTGATGCAATGAATATGAACTTTGGGAGATGGTGAGGAACAGGGCAAACTTTGGGAGATGGTGAGGAACAGGGAAGCCTAACATACTGCAGTCCATGGGGAAACTTTGGGAGATGGTGAGGAACAGGGAAGCCTAACATACTGCAGTCCATGGGGTCAGAAAGAGTTGGACACAACTGGGGGACTGAACAACCACCACAGAGGTTTTGATACTATAAGGGAATGGGGACATATGATGAATAGTCTGGAATAGACCTAACTGCAGTGTAACAGTAAACAGAAAAGCTATGGAATTTTTCTAATGTTTTCATTTAAGAACTGGCTGGGGGGGGGGGGGGAATGAATGTACAAATCAAATTTGTAATGTGAAATTACAAAAGAAAGAAAAAGGTTGGTGTCTACCTGTATATATGTAAACAGATATATATATGTATCCCATAGTAATGTAGAATCACTTCTTTCACTTCTATCAAATTATGTGCATATTTTAAGGTTACCTACCAATCATATACCATCATATATTTATGTATATATATTATTTATATACATATATTAAAACTGAAATATTGACAGTATCATGAAAAGTAAAAGTGTTAGTCGCTCAGTGTTATCTGACTCTGCAATCCCATGGAGTATAACCTGCCAGGCTCCTCTGTGTGTGGAATTTATATGAGGAGATAATTTTGTTATCTATGTTATTATTTTTAGTTTTTAGTTATCTAATTTTTTACAATTAAAATGTATTCTACTTACATCATAAAAAGCAATATAATTTCTTTTTAAATGGTATATGAATTAATAGTTTCTGTTATTTAAGTATCCCAGATAGTCTAATTGAGTTGTTAAAATTATCACCATTTATAAAATTTTAATTTTAATGATTTAGAGAGACCAAGTATTTCATTGTCCTACATTCGAGGATAAATCCCATTTTAGTTTCCTTGAATAAGTGGTACACTGGATAATTCACAAACGCTTCTATAACATTCTCCTTGAAGAGATTTTGCCTTTATCCTGACTTTCTCCAGTCTTTCAATTCTGTCCTGATACTCGGACCTCAGAATTTTAACTATGGCAGATGAGAATTTTTTTTTCTGACTCTTTCTCTGTGTGAGTTTCTTCTCGCCTCTTTGGATGTCGCTTACAGCATTTCAGTGTAGATTTTAATTTTTTCAGATTATTTGACATTTTAAAGTATACTTTTCAAATCTTGGTAAATCCATGTGCTTTTCTCCTCCTTTTATATTTTACCTTTTGCTGCTGGATATACAGTGACTCAGCAGTGGCCACAGGACTGGAAAAGGTCAGTTTTCATTCCAGTCCCAAAGAAAGGCAATGCCAAAGAATGCTCAAAGTGCTGAACAATTGCACTCATCTTACATGCTAGTAAAGTAATGCTCAAAATTCTCCAAGCCAGGCTTCGGCAATACGTGAACTGTGAACTTCCAGATGTTCAAGCTGGTTTTAGAAAAGGCAGAGGAACCAGACATCAAATTGCCAACATCCGCTGGATCATGGAAAAAGCAAGAGAGTTCCAGAAAAACATCTGCTTCTGCTTTATTGACTATGCCAAAGCCTTTGACTGTGTGGATCACAATAAATTGTGGAAAATTCTGAAAGAGGTGGGAATACCAGACCATTTGACCTGCCTCTTGAGAAACCTATATGCAGGTCAGCAAGCAACTGTTAGAACTGGACATGGAACAACAGACTGATTCCAAATAGGAAAAAGAGCACGTCAAGGCTGTATATTGTCACCCTGCTTATTTAACTTATATGCAGAGTACATCATGAGAAACACTGGGCTGGACGAAGCACAAGCTGGAATCAAGATTTCCGGGAGAAATATCAATAACCTCAGATATGCAGATGACACCACCCTTATGGCAGAAAGTGAAGAGGAACTAAAAAGCCTCTTGATGAAAGTGAAAGAGGAGAGTGAAAAAGTTGGCTTAAAGCTCAACATTCAGAAAACGAAGATCATGGCATCTGGTCCCATCACTTCATGGGAAATAGATGGGGAAACAGTGGAAACAGAGTCAGACTTTATTTTTTTTGGGCTCCAAAATCACTGCAGATGGTGACTGCAGCCATGAAATTAAAAGACGCTTACTCCTTGGAAGAAAAGTTCTGACCAACCTAGATAGCATATTCAAAAGCAGAGACATTACTTTGCCAACAAAGGTCCATCTAGTCAAGGCTATGGTTTTTCCTGTGGTCATGTATGGATGTGAGAGTTGGACTGTGAAGAAGGCTGAGTGCTGAAGAATTGATGCGTTTTAACTGTGGTGTTGGAGAAGACTCTTGAGAGTCCCTTGAACTGCAAGGAGATCCAACCAGCCCATTCTGAAGGAGATCAGCCCTGGGATTTCTTTGGAAGGAATGATGCTAAAGCTGAAGCTCCAGTACTTTGGCCACCTCATGCGAAGAGTTGACTCATTGGAAAAGACTCTGATGCTGGGAGGGATTGGGGGCAGGAGGGGAAGGGGATGACAGAGGATGAGATGGCTGGATGGCATCACTGACTCAATGGAAGCGAGTCTGAGTGAACTCCGGGAGTTGGTGATGGACAGGGAGGCCTGGCGTGCTGCAATTCATGGGGTTGCAAAGAGTCGGACACAATCGAGCGATTGAACTGAACTGATACAACCTATTTGTACTCTATCAGTTTTAGGCTGTCTTCAAACTAATTATTTGACTTTAACATATATTTTATGTTGCAATGGAGCTTGCTTTCAATTACTTTTCCATAACTTTCACAGAGAGCCTTTAGTGATAGTAATCCACCGCCTGTTTGTTGTATTAATGCTTTCCTGTGATTCTAGATACACAATTGGCCTGCTGGGATCCTCCACTTGTTTCTTATGAACTGCTTAATACATTTAATACGTGACTCACTACTCTATTTCTTCTTGGATTTTTTCTGTTATTTTTTTTTAATTTGGCTTTTTATGATTGACATGTAAAACTATAAATACTTAATGCATATAAATTGAGTTTGGGGATAAGTATACGCCTGTAAAGGCTTCCTTGGTGCAGTTAAAGAATCTACCTGCAATGAAAGAGACTGAGGTTCAATCCCTGGGTCAGGAAGACCCTTCCTTCCCTGGAGAAGGAAATGGCTACACACTGCAGTATTAATTACTGCCTGGAGAATTCCATGTACTGAGGAGCCTGGCAGGTTACAGCCCATGGGGTCCCAAAGAGTTGGACCAGAATCTATGGTGTAACATCCATTACCTCCAAAAGTTTCCACATGCATTCTGTACTATTATTATTACTGCTCCTCCTCTTCCTCCTCCTCATCATTGTCATCATTGTTGTCATTATAAGAATGATTGACATTAAATCTAGCCTCTTAGCAAACTTTTTTATCTCCAATACAATATTATTAACTACAGGCACTGTGTTGTACAGTAGATTTCTGGTACTTACTCACCCTGCATAACTGAAATTTTGACTAATAACTCCCCTTTTATCCCCCTTCCCTCAATCCCTGGCAACCACCATTCTACTCTCTGCTTCTATGAGTCTGACTGTTTGGATTCCTCATATAAGTTATATTATTATCATGTAGTATTTTTCCTCCTTTTTCTGGTTTATTTCACTTAGCATAGTTCTCACCAGGTTCATCCTTATTATCATAAATGGCAATATTTCTTGGTTCTTTGAAGAGTCCTATATCAAATTATTTTACATCATCCTCTTATAAATGGGGCTTAATCTAAATATTGATTTGATTCAATCAAATCAGTGTTTCTGTCCATGCTTCTTTATTGCATAAAATTCACCAAAAGTATTTTAAAAAATGAAGGCCAAAAAGAAGGAGGTATCTTTACCAAAACACTAAAAATCAAGCTGACTAATTCAACATTTCTTAAATTTACTACTAATTATATATGAAATTGCTGAGGGTAAAGAAATCACCTCTAACTTCATTTTCTAATTCTTGTGATAACACTGCACGTAGGGAGACCAGTATCATGAATTTCCAAAGCCTAACTTCTGTATTCAGAGGATAATCAAGGATTTTTAAAAAGTCACATTTTCAAACCTATCATTTAGAGTTTAAATCGTATAATGTTCCAGTACCCAGGATCTGTCTGCAGGAGATGTGGGCAATCCTTAATGAGGGTCTCAGTTAAGCTATTCTTCAAGAGAGAAGCCCACAGATCAGATACTCTCTTTACAAATTAAGCCCTGCATTTCATAGACAACAAAATACCCAATTAGTCGAGGATCAAATTCTAATAGGCAGAGTTGAATCACCCAAGAATAAGGGATGCAATTGTGTAAAGCTGTAAGACCTTACTTAGAATTCTAAGACATTTAACTTCCCCTAAATCTCAATGCTTTCATCACATGAAAATCCACATGCTATTTATATTGTCTGTGATAACCTGTGATTGCAATTATCATAAAACAGAGCAAAACCACTAATATCTAGTCTGCTTCTGTGACATTTGTTTTCAGCATGGCAGCGTGTCTCTTAACTGTGACTGAATTATGTTAATGAGAAATAAACACCTGAAAATATAGGCTGGAGAAATTCATCACTTTCATTGGTGTCAGTTTATTTCTGGTCATATTCTTCAAAAAATGTATACATTTCCCCCTTGCAATAAGCATGTCCAATAAACACATTCCATATCCTTTTAAACAGAGAAATTTTGTGAAGAAAATGAAAAAAAAATTATGGAAAATATGAACAAAATCATGGAGAAAGGGGGGAAAACTTGTCCCTAGGTATGAGTGCATCCAAATGTTACCAACCAACATAAAGTGAAAGAGGGTGTGTGTATCTGTGTGTATCTAGGTCTCCCATACTTTGTTAAGATTTCTTGTAAAAGACAATGTGTTTCAGAGAGAATGATTAATTAAAAAATTTCAAATCCTTTAAAATTTTTTTCTCTTTGTTTAGTTATGCTGAAAGCCCCCACCTCAACCTGTATATTCATCTCTGGTAACTCAGAAACTATATACTTCATTCTTTTAGCATTTACTCAAGAAACTTCAATATAAACATTTACCATAAAAATAATCTGTGTTAACTGTCCTCCAGAATAATGCAAGGACCTTTAAACAACTTATTAATTTAAGCCACTGTGTCCTCTCTTGACTAAACTTTCAAAAGATGTTATTTTAATTTTCTTCATATTGTTATATATAACAGAAATTAACACATTGTAAAGCAATTATACTCTAATTAAATCTTTAGAAAGTAAACAACCAGAAAAAATAATTAATTACAATTAAATGAAAGTAAAATAAAACAGTAATAATGATGTTCAGTTCAGTTCAGTCACTCAGTCGTGCCCGACTCTTTGCGACCCCATGAATCGCAGCACGCCAGGCCTCTCTGTCCATCACCAACTCCCAGAGTTTACTCAGACTCACGTCCATCGAGTCCGTGATGCCATCCAGCCATCTCATCCTCTGTCGTCCCCTTTTCCTCCTGCTCCCAATCCCCCCCAGCATCAGAGTCTTTTCCAATGAGTCAACTCTTCGCATGAGGTGGCCAAAGTACTGGAGTTTCAGCTTTAGCATCATTCCTTCCAAAGAAATCCCAGGGTTGATCTCCTTCAGAATGGACTGGATGGATCTCCTTGCAGTCCAAGGGACTAATGATTCTTCTCCCTTTAGCTCAAGTTTTCTTCTATCTCATAGGTTGTTTTTTTTTTGTTTTTTTTTGGTGGTCAGATTCATTCTGGAAAATGTTCTAGGTGCCCTGTGCTATGTGCTTAGTCACTCAGTCCTACACTACCCTTTGTGACCCCATGGATGGTAGCCCACCAGGCTCTTCTGGCCATGGGGATACTCTAGGCAAGAATAGTAGAATGGGTTGCCATACCCTCTTCCAGGGGATCTTCCAACCCAGGGATCAAACCCAGGTCTCCTGCACTGCAGATGGATTCTTTACCAGCTGAGCTACCAGGGAAGACCAAGAATACTGGAGTGGGTAGACTATCCCTTCTCCAGTGGAGCTGCCCAGGGTCTCCTTCATTGCAGGTGGATTCTTTACCAGCTGAGCTAACAGCGAAGTCCAAAAGCTGTCTAACTGTAATCCTATGGACTCTAGCCTACCAGACTCTTCTCTCCATGGAATTCTCCAGGCAAGAGTACTGGAGTGGGTTACCATGCCCTCCTCCAGGGGATCTTCCCCACCTAGGGATCAAACTCAGGTCTCCCGCATTGCAGGTGAATTCTTTACTGTCTGAGCCACCAGGGAGGCCTATTCATCTTAAATACTCTGTGTTTTCTCTAATACCCTCATGTTGCCTATAGTTGTAAAAGTCTTGTTTGTTAGAATAAATTTGTATAGCAACATTTGTCTTTCAGCACTTGAAGATATACCATTGCTTTCTGGTTCCACTGCTGTTTATGGAGATAGCACTTTGAATCTAAAAATGATCCCTTGAAAGTTACCTCTTTCTTACTGATTGCCTTATGACCTCTCTTGTCTTTGGTACTCTGAAACTTCACTACTATGATCCTAGTATGAAACCTTTAACTATATTAGTCTCAGGATTGATGCTTTTCTTCAACTCTGGAAAATTATTTTATTTTGAAATACTTATCTTCCCAGCCTCTCTATTATCTATCTCCTACTAGAATTCCAATAAGAAGTATGTTATATTCCTTCTCTTCTCCTCTTATCACCCCTCATTACAGCTCCATCTGTTTTTGTCCATGTAGTGCATTGTTTAAATTCTTTTCATCTGTCTTCTAGTTTATTCAGGTTCGCTTCAGCTGTGTTTAATTTGCACTGTATGACATCTACTGAGTTTCTAATTTCAATAATTCAGTATTTCATTCATGGAAATAGTATTTGATTCTTTCTCAAATATGCCTAGCCATTTGTATAGTCTCTTATTTGTCATATCTTGATGCTGTCATTTATTTTCTTGAATGTATTTAATATGCTTATGTTATATTCTGTATTGATAATATCATCTGCACTCTTTGTGAGTCTGATTCTACCACCTGTTATTTCTGCTAATTCTCCTCTAGCTTGTTACTGATTTATTTTGTGTGATTTTCTTTATGGTGATTTCTGTCCAATATAAGTTTTTTTGAGGTTTCGATTTAAGAGCTTCTGCTCAGGAGGATCTATTTGTGTGCTGGCAAGTGTTTGGAGATGTTGCTGTCCCAGGAAAACTTGAAATAGTTGCACTCAGGATATTTAAGGTCATGTGGTTAGTGTGAGTTTAGACCCCAGACTCAGGAGTGTGAGTCTATGATTAGCAATTTTAAGATGATTTAAATCAAGAACAATCTCTTTACCCAGAGTCATGGCTGGAACATGCACAGATCCTTGATGGAATCCTTCTGAAATGCGTGTTTTTCCTCTAATTAACTCAGTGTTGGTATTTGCCAAAGCTGCCATGTACAACCTGAAGTGAAGTGAAATGAAGTGAAAGTCGTTCAGTCGTGTCCAGCTCTTTGCAACCCTGTGGGCTATACAGGAATTCTCTAGGCCACAATACTGGAATGGGTAGCCTTTCCCTTCTCCAGGGAATCTTCCCAACCCAGGGATCGAACCCAAGTCTCCCACATTGCAGGCAGGTTCTTTACCAGCTGAGCCACAAGGGAAGCCCAAGAATACTGGAGTGGGTAGCCTGTCCCTTCTCCAGAGGATCTTCCCACATCAGGAGTTGAACTGGGGTCTCCTGCATTGCAGGCAGATTCTTTACCAACTGAGCTATCAGGGAAGCCCTTAGCAGCCCACATTCACACTGTGGTTTATGCAAAGCTCATTCTCTGGGGTTGTGCAGTGCATGGTGTTTGCAAGTATACACGTATAATGGTCTCGGTGTTATCATTTGGGCATTGTCATTTTAAATGTGTCTCTGGCCTGAATGCTCACTTTGTTCATCAAGCCTGCCATTCCTCTCCCCAATGTCACTTACTTCCTTACAGCACAAGCTCTACCCAGCACCAGGTCACCGGGAATGAGGAAATAGATCTCTAGGGTAAACTCAAGCTTTAGTAACCTTCTGTCTTTTGAAATTTTTACATTTTTAAAAATTTTTCCCTAAACTATAAACCACTTGCCCCTACAAATTAAGCAATGCATTTAAAAAGTTTTTGTTTTATTTTGTTTTATACAGTATTACTATATAATTTTATACTGGAAAGTGCTCTCTAGACATTTTTCTCTCATACTTCAAAAAAAAAAAAAAAAAAAAACAATCTATAGCACCTACTCTGAAATCACAGACTTAGTCACTGTTATTCCTCCTGCTCACATCATGCCTGTGAACAGGAGATCTTGACCAGTTATGGCTCCAGAATTATGAACGCTGGTTGTTGTAGTCTTCTGAACTCTGGTGGTTTTATTTCATCAGAGAGAATCTACAGAGATCCCAGTGTTGGTGATGAGAGTTGGGAAAAACATAACAGGAGGAAGAATGTACTGATACTTCTAATTTGTAAGGTTGATTGCTTGACTTTGTGTTGGGTATTTTCAGTTTCCTTTTGCCATACACAGTCATTTCACATTACAGCAATAATTTTTGCCTGTTTTAAATTTATGGTTATATAATAAGGAGCCCATTTATATCAATTTGCTGCATTTTTCCCCTTGTAAATATGTGACTGATTCTTTTCACAACTTCACAGAGGTCCTTAGACAGGGAAAGGAAGGATCAGTTACTAAAGGCTTACTATAAGCACTTGTTGGGCACTACCTATGTGTTACTTTAATTATTCTTGTTTTATAGATAACACCAGCAACAGCAGTGATCCAAGCTTTTGGTTATTGAGAGCTTACTATATGTCAGGCATTAGTCTGAATATTTTATATGTATCAAATTTTATAATCCTCAGAACAACCCTGAGAAGTGCCATTTTTAACCCCATTGTATAGATAAAGAATTTTAGAGGTTAAGTTTCCAAGTTTGTAGAGCTAGTGAGTGACAGATCAGGGTTTAAATTCAGGACTGCCTAACTCTAGACTTTATGTCCTTTCTTTGTGCAACAAATATGTTACTCTCCTAAAATCATACTGGGCATTTAGGGAGGCAGTATTTTTGTTTGACCAGACAACAACCAAAAGGGATTTAAGTGCTGCTAAAGAGTTAATACAACTTTAGAGCGCAAGAGAACATTTTTAACAACTGAAAAAAATCTAACGCTTTGGCCTTTCAAAGAACATTTAATTCTTAAGTCTCTGCCTGTCCTGTATTTCTACATCATTTGTGGATGAACTGTTAACCTTCAAATTAGTTGCTCCAGGGTTCTATTTACATTTTTAATAGAGAAAATATCAGAGGATCATAAGGCCTAAGTGAGATTCAAGAGAAATTTTCAAGAGAAATAAGTGATTGGAGCAACAGAATGTGTCCCAATGCCCTATATATCATTAAAGAGTCAATTAAATGTATTAAGGAAAATGTAGTGTCAATTTGCTCTAATTGAGAAAAATTTGAGAGGAATTATTAAAACCAGACTTACATGAAGAAAGCTGGCCTGTCTGCATAATCTGCAGAAGACATTTCTGGTCACCATGGACTCCTTGTTAACGAGCTCTGACTTGGTTAAAGCCCCTCTGAGGGAGTGTTTAGTCTACAGTTGGCTTGCTAATGAGCACTGCCAAGATGTAGATTGGTCTCAGGTGTTGTACTCTAAAACAAGCAGGAAGTTTCCCTCTACAGTCAACTTCTTGAGCACACCTCGGCATGCAAGTTTTCCCTGTCACCTTCCTCCAGCCATCAGTCACCACAGTTGTGTCATTTCATGGAAAAGGTACAAAGAACGTTCATCGTGAAATGAGATGCTTTGTAATTTTAGGGCATCTGTAATAATTTCTCCTTAATGGGTCTCCCAAATAACTGATGGATTATGAATTGATGAAAAAAACCAGCATTTTGATATGTTTAAAGTGTGTTGGAATATTCTTTAGGACAAGAGAAACAAGTATTTTAGACACTCAGCATGTTTCTTTAACTCTTCAACAGCTACAGACAGGAAAGTCACTAAAAAACTCTGGTGTTGACATCTCATTTTAACTATAGAAAACAAATTGAAAAGCCTAGGTATTCTATAGCTTTCTACCAACTTCATCTTTTGTTGTTGTTTAGTCACTAAGTCGTGTCCAACTCTTTTGCAGCCCCATGAACCATAGCTCACCCCAGGCTCCTCTGTCCATGAGATTTCCCAGGCAAGAATACTGGAGTGGGTGGCCAGTTCCTTCTCCAGGGGATTTTCCCCACATAGGGATTGAACCTGAATCTCCTGTGTGACAGCTGGATTCTTTACTGCTGAACCACCAGGAAACAAGTTCTAAGAGAGTTTACAACAGTTTTAGGAAGATCAAACGTTTTCACAGAAGCAAGATTCTGTAGCCACTTTATATTTATCAGAGTTTCTATTACCATTTTTAGGATACTCTGAGTTAGAGGCAGATTCATTTATCCTAGAAGTTCATCACTATGGAGTTACATATTTAGAACAGGGGTCAAAATGTCTCAAACTGAATGAAACCAGTATAATACAATTATTACAATTTAAAATTATCTTTTGTTTTGGACAAGTCAGAAGCTGCCAATGATTCAATATTGATCAGTGAATTAAAATTGTTTATCTCTGTATATTTTCTTGGTTTGTTGAAACCTTATTTTTCAAGTGGTCAGGATACCAATAATATCATTTAGAAATGTAGATATCAACTGAAGTAGAATTCTTAGACTATGCACCCACATACTGACATATTCATGTGCACATATACACACACTAATTTATGTTTTTGTCTTTGTTACCAAATGCATTATTATATAGTAACATTGAATGTGAATTGCTAGTCCAACTATGAAATCACTTCTTAATCTAATTTATTGTTTAAGTAGAAAATTGATTTGAAAGATTATTTTAGTTGAAATGATTACACTTTCAAAATTCAAGAATTCAGGAGGCTCTACAGATTCTGGACATGAAATTCTACATATTTGAGACAGCACCCCCATTCTCCTCTTTATCTATTGATCTTTGTCTTTTAATCAACTCCAAACATACCTCTTCTGTGAAGCCTTTACTTCTTTAGCCCACCTGCATTTAGCCCTATTTTTACACATGGCTCTCAAAAATCCTCTTCAAATTATTTGCATTCCACTTAGATATAATTACTTTATATTCTTAAATTATTTCATTTGTATCTATCTTCTCTGCAACTATATTAAATATATATAATAGTAGAACCCTTGTTTTCATGATTCAAGGTATCTCAGATGACTTCCTAAGGAGGGAGTCTGAGGAGGGGAATGACCCCATCTGGATTGTTTGCTGTGGTAACAAAAATCCCAAATTTTCAGTCACCTGCTGCAACAGTTTCATTCCTCAGTCACATAAACTCTATTCCAGGGTCTAATGATCTGCACCATGTCATCTTTAGCAGAACGGGCAAGGAGTAGCAGCTACTCTTGGATACTATTAGTTTCATGGCAGAGGAAGAAAGAAAGAAAATTGTCAAAACATGTCACTCCTACATTTTACTAGTAAAAGCAAATCACATGACCATTCCTATGTTCACCATAATGTAGATGTATGCCTTCCTCTTATGGAAGAGCCAAAGCGAGTCTTAGGGCCAAGCCTAAACTCAGTGAGGAGGGAATATAATCCTTCCTTAGGGAGAGGTAACAACTGCTTTAACAGTAACATCATCTATCATAAAGGGAAAATATACAAAGAAGATCAACTATATCAACAAACTATTCTTTCCCTATTGTGCTACATAGTTGGATCCACTTGATATCCCATTATTTTACATTTTTTTTCCTTCTAAATGCAGAGGATCCTGACAATCTCTCTTCTCCAGCCTTATAACCTCATGTCATGTTATACCCAGGGGCTTCCCTGGTGGCTCAGATGGTAAGGCATCTGCCCGCAATGCGGAAGACCCGGGTTCAATTCCTGGGTTGGGAAGATCCCCTGGAGAAGGAAATGGCAATCCACTCCAGCACTCATGCCTGGAAAATCCCATGAACGGAGGAGCTTGATAGGCTACAGTCCAACTCACAAAGAGTTGGACACAACTGAGCGACTTCACTTTCATGTTATACCCACTGCTTCCTAGTCAAGAAAGAATTTATCTAACCTATATATATTGAACTATTATTTAATGAGATAGCCACAAAAATACATTATATAAGTTCCCATCAAATTGTAATGTACCAAAAGCTGTCTAAGTACATGGAGGAAACACAAGAAAATTAGACATGTTGCCTATTCTTAAGCAGCTTCTAATTTTATTAGGAAGTTAAAATAGGAATATATCTATATCTATTCAAAGAATGTGATGAATGCTTTAAAAGAAATAGAAAATGTCTTAACATAGTAGGAACTAATCATACACATGCACAAAATTGGACCCATTGAACTCCTCCAATTTTCCTTATTCCTGTGTCTAAAATTGATTACCATTTATCTTTATCTTCTTCCTGCTTTCCTAAACCTCTCATTCCATCAAGATTCATTTCTTTTCAATTGACATATACTTGACTTACAATATTGTTTCAGGCATACAGCAAAATGATTCAATATTTTTGCAGATTATATTCCTTTATATTTTTTTAATTTTTTTTTTAGTTTTTTTTTTTTTTTTAGTTTTAAAATCTTTAATTCTTACATGTGTTCCCAAACATGAACCCCCCTCCCACCTCCCTCCCCATAACATCTCTGTGGGTCATCCCCATGCACCAGCCCCAAGCATGCTGTATCCTGCGTCAGACATAGACTGGCAATTCGATTCTTACATGATAGTATACATGTTAGAATGCCATTCTCCCAAATCATCCCACCCTCTCCCTCTCCCTCTGAGTCCAAAAGTCCGTTATACACAGCTGTGTCTTTTTAGGTTATTACAGATAATGGGTATAATTCTGAGTATTATATAGTATATCCTTGTTGTTTATCTATTTTACATCTAGTAGTTTGTTAATTCCATACCACTTCCCTTTGATAACCACAACTTTGTATTATGTGTCTATGAGCCTGTTTCTGCTTTGCATATTCATTCATTTGTATTATTTTTTAGATTCCATTTGTAAGTGATATCAGCCTTCCCTTGTGACTCAGATGGTCAAGAATCTGCCTTACAATGCAGGAGATGCAGGTTCAATCACTGGGTTGGGAAGATCCCTTGGAGAAGGAAATGGCTACCCACTCCAGTGTTCTTGCTTGGGAAATCTCATGGCCAAAGGAGCCTGCCAAGCTACAGTCTGTGGGGTTGCAGAGAGTCAGCCATGATTTGACCTTCTCTGTCTGACTTATTTAACTCAGCATATTACACTCTAGGTCAATTCATATTGCTGCATTTGGCAGTATTTCATTCTCTTTTATGACTGAGTAAAAGTCATTGCATATTCTTATCTTCTGAATCCAATTGTCTGTTGATGGTCACTGAGTTGTTTATATGTCTTGACTGTTGTGAATAGTCTGCTATGAACACTGAGGTGCATGTATCTTTTTAAATTAGTGTTTTTGTTTATTTCTGGATATATCCCCAAGAGTGGAATTGCTGAATCATGTGGTAGTTCTATTTCTAGGTTTTTTTTCTTTTTTTAAAGGAAACTCCATACCATTTTTCATAGTGACTGCATGAATTTTCATTCCCACCAACAGTACATGAGGGTTCCCTTTTCTGCATGTCCTCTCCAACATTTGTTGATACTTTTTGATAATAGCAATTCTGACAAGCATGAGGTAGTATCACCTTGGGATTTTTAGTTGTATTTCTCTAACAGTTAGTGATGTTGAGCATCTTTTCATGTACCTAGAAACCATCTGTCTGTATTCTTTGGGAAAATGTCTATTCAGGTCTTCTGCCCATTTTTTTTTTTAATTGAGTTGTTTGTTGATATTGACTTCTATGAGATAATTGCATAATTTGGGCATTAACCCTTGCCAGTCATATCATTTGCAAATATTTTCTCTGAGTCCATATATTGTCTTTTTGTTGATATTGTTTTGTCAGTGGTTTCTTTTATTGTGAAGAGGTTTTAAGTTTAATTAGATATCATTTATTTATTTTTGCTTTTATTTATTTTACCTCAAAAGTGAAAATGGAAGTTGCTCAGATGTGTCCAACTCTTTGCGACCCCAGGCACTGTAGCCAGCCAGTCTCCTCTGTCCATTTAATTTTCCAGGTCAGAATACTGGAGTGAGTAGCTATTCCCTTCTCCATGGGATATTCCCAACCGAGGAATCAAATCCAGGTCTCTCACCATTGCAGACAGATTCTTTACCATCTGAGCCACCAGGGAAGCCCAAGGATACTGGAGTGGGTAGCTTGTCTCTTCTCCAGTGGAACTTCCTGACCCAGGAATTGAACCAGGATATCCTGAATTGCAGGTGGATACTTTACCAGCTGAGCTCTCGGGGAAGCCTTAGGAGATAGATTAAAAAATATTGCTATGATTTATGTCTAAGAAAATTTACATTTTCAGGCCTTAAATTTAGATTTTAAGCCATTTCGAATTTATTTTTATATATGCTGTAAGAGAATGTCATAGTCTCATTGGTTTACATACGACTATCCAGTTTTCCCAGCACCACTTATTGAAGAGATTATCTTTTCTCCATTGTATATTCTTGCCCCCTTTGTCGTAGATTAACTATAGGTGCATGAGTTTATTTGTGGGCTCTCTATTCCATTCCATTGATCAGTGTGTACCACGCTGTTTTGATCACTGTAGCATTGTAGTATAGTTGGAAGTCTGGGGATGGTAATACCTTCAGCTTTGTTCTTTTTTTCTCAAGACGGTTTTTGGGTTCTTCTATAGCCCCTTATATACTTTAGGATTATTTGTTCTAGTTCTGTGAAAATGGCTTTGATATTTTCAGAGTGGTTGTGTTAAATCTGTAGATTACTTTGGGTAGTATGACCATTTTAACAATTTTCTTCTACTTCAAAAGCATGAGACATTTTTCCATTTCTTTGTATCATCTTAAATTTCCTTCATCAGTATTTTATAATTTTCAGAGTATAGGCCTTTCATTTCCTTCGTTAAGTTTATTCCTCTGTAGTTTTTATGTGATTGTAAACAGGATTTTTTTTAACTTTCTCTTTCTGATGTTTCATTATTAGTGTATAGAAACAACAGATTTGTGAAAATTGATATTGTATCCTGTAACCTTGTTGAATTCATTGATTACCTCTAATAGCTTTGTGTGGAGAATTAAGAGTTCTCTATATAGATTATTATATCTGCAAATAGTGACATTCTTACTTCTCCTCTTCTCAATTTGAAAATCTTTCACTTCTTGCCTGATTGCCATGACTAGGACTTCTCACATTACATTAAATAGAAGTGGCAAGAGTGGGCATTTTTTTTTCTGTTGCTGCATTTAGCAGAAAGCCTTTCAGCATTTCACTGTTGAGTATTATGTTGGCCATGGGTTTCTCCTAAATAGTTTTTATAATGTTGAGATATGTTCTTCTTAGATCTACTTTGATGAAAGTTTTTATTATGAATGGATGTTCAGTTTTGTCAAATGTTTTTCTTTGTCTATTGAGATGATCATGTAATTGTTATCCTTTCTTTTGCTGATGTGATGCATCAAATTTTTTTTTTGAATGTTGAATCATCCTTGTGACTCTGGAATAAATCCAATTTTATCAGTTCTTGTAAAGAAATCCCAGGGCTGATCTCCCTCAGAATGGACTGGTTGGATCTCCTTGCAGTCCAAGGGACTCTCAAGAGTCTTCTCCAAAACCACAGTTCAAAAGCAGCAATTCTTTGGCGCTCAGCCCTCTTCACAGTCCAACTCTCACATCCATACATGACCACAGGAAAAACCATAGCCTTGACTAGACGGACCTTAGTGGGCAAAGTAATGTCTCTGCTTTTGAATATACTATCTAGGTTGGTCATAACTTTTCCTCCAAGGGGTAAGCGTCTTTTAATTTCATGGCTGCAGTCACCATCTGCAGTGATTTTGGAGCCCCCCAAAATAAAGCCTGACACTGTTTCCACTGTTTCCCCATCTATTTTCCATGAAGTGATGGGACCGGATGCCATGATCTTCGTTTTCTGAATGTTGAGCTTTAAGCCAACTTTTTCACTCTCCTCTTTCACTTTCATCAAGAGGCTTTTTAGTTCCTCTTCACTTTCTGCCATAAGGGTGGTGTCATCTGCATATCTGAGGTTATTGATATTTCTCCCAGCAATCTTGATTCCAGCTTGTGTTTCTTCCAGTCCAGCGTTTCTCATGATGTACTCTGCATATAAGTTAAATAAGCAGGGTGACAATATACAGCCTTGACATTTGTAATTAAAACTTAACAGCTTGAAAAATGACCCAGACATACTCCTTCTCTAGTATTCTCTAGTTCAGTTTATGGGCTCATCTTCCTTTTCATTCAGGAAACCCAAAAGTTTTAGTGGACATTTCCATCTTCATATTCTCTAACAACTAAATAGTAACTATTATCTTTTCATTCTACTAAAACATGTCTTTTAATTCTTTCTGTTCCTCTCCATCCTTCATACTGTAGAATCCTCAGTAATTATACTGATATATAATTGATTCTAATATATACTGGGTTCTCAATAAATATTTGTGAATATGTTAACCATTTACTGCTTTTGAAGACTGTTTCCTCCATATGAAATGTACTTTGTTCTACTGGTGAAAACTCAATTTGCACTCATTCTATGAAGTATTCCCTGACTCTTTAATGAAGAGCTACCCATTCCTTTGTGTTCCCATAGTACTTTTTTATACTCCTATTATAGTAAGAGTGACATACTTCTATTATAGTAAGAGTGACATCTATTTATGTTATATTGATGTTACTTGATGTTACTCTTTGTTTTCATATTATTTTCCAACTAGACAAATTCTTGAGGGTATACATCAATGTTGTATCTTCTTAGTGTCTTCTTCACCTTTACAGTGTTTAGGTAAATCTACATGGTTACATGTTTGGATGATTGTGAGTTTACTAAAAGCATCATACAGAAGACAGAATTTGAAAAGGGCTTTAGAAATGGATAATACTCTGGTAAGATGAGAATGGCATTCAGATTAAGCCTGAAAGTACAGAGTATTCTTTAAGAATAACCAGAAGGTCAACTCAGCTAAAGGGAGTTGGAGGGACATTTTGGTGGAAGGATTAATGACAAATAAGGTTGGAGGGTAGACCACAGATGATTATGGGATGACTTGAGTGACTGACAAGTGTATTTATCATAATATTTTCCTCTGGGTAGAGGTGAGCTACGTATGGTTTATGAGCTCAGAGAAAAGTAGCTTATTCAAATTTACAACTTTAGGAAGATTACTGTGATGTCAGTATGTCTTACAGAATGAGATATAGGCTGCAGAAGCTATTAGAAAGATGTTGCAACAGTCCAAAAAGAAAGAAATGTATAAATAAGGTTTCTTTTAAGACAAGAACGATAGATACATTCTAAAGGAACCATCCTAGGGATTGAGGAATGTGGATGCTAGAGGATAAAGGAGAGAGAGTATAAGTAAGGTTTCAAGCCTGTGTGACAGAAGGGATGGTTCTGCTTTCAACATGAGGTTGGAAATATAAGAGGAAGCCTAAGTTTGTAGAAGTTTATTAGTCCATTTAAAGTTTAAAGTTTAGAGTTTAAAGTTTATTATTTTGGATATAGTGAGTTTGAAGAGCAAATATGAGTTTGAACTTGAATATCAGGACTTACTTAAACTCTTAATGATTGTTTTCCTTTTCCTTTTAAATGATTTAGAGAACTGCCACTTGGTAAGATAGTCAAGGCCAAATTCTCCCACTAGCCACAGTCTTCAATGAATGATTGACTTTTTGACTGATTGGCAGTTGCCACCCAAATGCCATCGAACAGTTGAAAGCATAAGCACCACTACCAATGAAGTGAATGGCAAAATTAAATAAGACATATGAAATGTAACCTTAAGAATTTTAAACAGAAGACAATGCATGCCTCAGAAGTACTCCTTATGCAATATGGTAGTGTTAAGAACTGAGTAAATGAAAAAAAAAATCCCTGAAGTTGATTAAAATTATATTTTTTTCACAGTATTTCATTAAAAAATATGAAGGTGACTGATGCCCATTTTCTATATTTTATATCTCTTGAAATAGATTAATTTTCCCTGCTGTGAAAAATGACATTCAAAAACAAGATGGTAGGGATAGATGGCATCTTTATTATTCTGTCATATAAAACTAGCTTTTCACTCTCTTCAAGGTCTGTTTCTTTCTAAAAGTGACAGCCTGATGCATTTTATTATCAAGTTATAAGTAGCTTTGATAAAGCACCAATAAATTTGTCCATACAATTGAAAATAAAAAAGAATTCTATAAATGAATACCTAGAGAAAATGTGAGAGCCTAGTCATCAGAACATCTGTCAGATAACTTTAAGAGACCATCACTCTGTTTCTTGTGCATTACTGAAATTGGGACTATGGTCAGATAGTCGGTATGTAGTTTCTATAAAAAGGCTTTTCCACCAAGTGACAGTTTAGCTATGCCCTCCTTTTTCAAAGTGTTACCTAGACCAGAAATGTTTAAACATTTCCTCAGAGAAAAACAACTCGTGCATGCATGCCTGCATCCCTGCGTGCTGAGTCCCTTCAGTCATGCCTGGCTCTTTGTGACTCTATGGACTGTAGCCCGCCAAACTCCTCTGTCCATGGGATTCTCCAGGCAAGAATACTGGAATGGGTTGCCATTCCCTCCTCCAGGGGATCTTCCCGAGCCAGGGATTGAACTCATGTCTCCTGTATCTTCTGCATTGCAGGCAGATTCTTTACAGCTGAGCCACCAGAGAAGCCCAATACAAATATGTGCTGGAGATTTTATTATATAATAAAATATATAAAAATATTTAATAAAATCTCTAGTGCATGTCTACCTAGTGAACATATCTCTAGCACAGATATACACACAGACACACACCTATAACAGATCTGCTCTATATCGTGGCCGACTAAGCACACATATGTGATATATAGCATAAATCAATATATAGGTGTGTGAATATATATGTATAAATATAGTATATATATGTATATCTGTGTGTACATGCATATATGGCATAATGAGAGCACAAGTGAGCAAGTAAACATAAAGATCCATAAGTGAAAATACCAATAGCTGACTCAGGGGAATTTAGAATTTAATGAAAAGGTGTTACATTTTGTGTATTGTATCATTTAACATTGAGTATGTTTGAGTTTTCATAAAATCAACCAAAGCTTGGTTTGATTGATGCTTCAGTGAGTTTCCAGTCATTGGAAGGGAATAATTAGAACATTGGGGTAAAAGATGAACACACAAGAAGATAAGTAATGGCATTAAATGCTAGTTTCTCAGCTCCTGCCATCTGCTATAACTTAGGTTATATAGAGCAACTAAATGGCTCAATGCAGTTCAGAAAAGCATATTTGTTAGTGTAAATGCTCCCCCAAATTGTCCTTCCTAGCATGTTATATTCCAGAGTCTACTGTAAAGACTCTCTTTAGATTTAAAGCTTTAAATTCTTAAGCCCATATAAACAGAGATGCTAAGGCAGGTCGAAGTCTTTTATTGCTCATAGCATCTTTCCAATGGTTGGGGTGTCCAGAGAGGAAGGTTTCTATAGGGAATCAGTGGGATACAAGGTTGGAAAGTTGGCAGAGATAAAAATTCTTGCCTTGAAAGGCCAGATGAGGAAATGTAACCTGTGATATCTTAATACTGTTGTATAGAATAGATTGAGTTAGGTAAAAATAATTTTTAAAAACACAAAAATAATTCAAGAGTAGAAAGTTGGAAGCTTGCTTAAACAATTCATGTGGCCAGTAAACTTCGCATTTATTATCACAAGGCAAACAAGCTCAGAGTTGGCTGCACTTGCTGGGTTGTTTTCTATAAGCTTACTTTCGTTACCCTTTACATGAACTGGCAACTTTATACTGTTTAGTATGGGCTGAGAGAATAGTTCCATGGAATTAAAGAAACTCTACATTAAACTTAACTGATTCTAATTAGCCTACTAGATTAATGGCTTTTTTTTTTAATGTTTATGATTGTCTTTTAGTAAACAGCCAAAAGCAGAGAAAGTTTCTGTGCTACCACAAATTTGAACTCAAAGACTCTTCAGGGAATGTGGACTAAACCTTGAGGCACATCAATAAAATAATACCTTTACTCCCAATGTACCTTGTTTTATATTATTGTATAGACAAAATAGTACTGTTGTTCTATACAAATACACTCCCAAATTTCTCATGCCCCTTTTTACTTGCTACTTATTCCCATGTGATATTGTCTTCTGATGGTAATCTGGCAGTGTCAAGGAGCTTCAGTTATTTTTTTTTTCAGAAAACTTTGTTACTAGATACTTATTCTAAATGTTTTACTTCTGTTAATTTCCATCTCTTCCCATGAAGTCTTCTTCTCTCAATATGGGCACCTTTTTCTACATTTTATGACCTGTATCTTGGAGGCCAGAGTTGTGTGAGCATTTGGTGAAAAACTTTGAAAGCTTCTGTGAGGATTTGGTGGACAGAAAATTGTTCCTTCTAATGACAGGAATCTCAAGATTGTTTCGATCATAGCTTTGGGCTTCCATAAAGCATACTAAGCCTTCCCTTTAGTTACATGAGTATCTCATGAGAATGCTTTTCATCAATCCCATATCTTCAGCATAGTTTTGAAATAACATTTTCTTGACTTGTCAAATTCACAGTCTAAGGTAGACTGTTACAAGGATAATTCACTATGTCTGAAGGCTTCAAAATGCAGGAAAACTCTAAAGCTATTCTTCAGTGAAGTCACGCTAATATAAGATGTCTATATGGAAAATTCATTGTTCCTATGTAATAACATCCAATTAGTTGTTCAACAAGCACACGTTTTGCATTAACAGTTGTTTTTCTGGGCAAGGCTGTATGCTAGAGCCTGTATGGCTGTAAAGGTAGCTAAACCTGAAAACATTATGATCCACATCATTGGCTATGTGAATTTATTTTCCTGCAAAGAGTAGAAGATTCAGATATGTGTATGTGTGCATATCTTATATATAGTTTATTACTTGACTTTCCCTTGTCTTCTCTGAACATTGAGATACATCTGAACCTTGTAGGTTTCTTCAGTTCAGTTCAGTCTCTCAGTCGTGTCCGACTCTTTGCGACCCCATGAATCACTGCACGCCAGGCCTCCCTGCCCATCACCAACTCCTGGAGTTCACTCAGATTCACGTCCATTGAGTCTGTGATGCCATCCAGCCGTCTCATCCTCTGTCGTCCCCTTCTCCTCTTGCCCCCAACCTCTCCCAGCATCAGAGTCTTTTCCAATAAGTCAACTCTTCGCATGAGGTGGCCAAAGTACTGGAGCTTCAGCTTCAGCATCATTCCGTCGAAAGAAATCCCAGGGCTGATTTCATTTAAGATGGACTGGTTGGATCTCCTTGCAGTCCAAGGAACTCTCAGGAATCTTCTCCATACCACAGTTCAAAAGCATCAATTCTTCAGCACTCAACCTTCTTCACAGTCCAACTCTCACATCCATACATGACTACTGGAAAAACCATAGCCTTGACTAGACGGACCTTAGTCAGCAAAGTAATGTCTCTGCTTTTGAATATGCTATCTAGGTTGGTCACAACTTTTCTTCCAAGGAGTAAGCGTCTTTTAATTTCATGGCTGCAATCACCATCTGCAGTGATTTTGGAGCCCCAAAAAATAAGGTCTGACACTGTTTCCACTGTTTCCCCATCTATTTCCCATGAAGTGATGGGACCAGATGCCATGATCTTTGTTTTCTGAATGTTGAGTTTTAACCCAACTTTTTCACTCTCCACTTTCACTTTCATCAAGAGGCTTTTTAATTCCTCTTCACTTTCTGCCATAAGGGTGGTGTCATCTGCATCTCTGAGGTTATTGATATTTCTCCCGGTAATCTTAATTCCAGCTTGTGTTGCTTCCAGTCCAGCGTTTCTCATGATGTACTCTGCATATAAGTTAAATAAGCAGGGTGACAATATACAGCCTTGACGTACTCCTTTTCCTATTTGGAACCAGTCTGTTGTTCCATGTCCAGTTCTAACAGTTGCTTCCTGACCTGCATATAGGTTTCTCAAGAGGCAGGTCAGGTGGTCTGGTATTCCCATCTCTTTCAGAATTTTCCACAATTTATTGTGAGCCACACAGTCAAAAGCTTTGGCATAGTCAATAAAGCAGAAATAGATATTTTTCTGGAACTCTTGCTTTTTCCATGATCCAGCGGATGTTGGCAATTTGATCTCTGGTTCCTCTGCCTTTTCTAAAACCAGCTTGAACATCTGGAAGTTCACGGTTGCTGAAGCCTGGCTTGGAGAATTTTGAGCATTACTTTACTTTACTAGCATGTGAGATGAGTGCAATTGTGCAGTAGTTTTAGCATTCTTTGGCATTGCCTTTCTTTGGGATTGGAATGAAAACTGACCTTTTCCAGTCCTGTGGCCATTGCCGAGTTTTCCAAATTTGCTGGCATATTGAGTGTAGCACTTTCACAGCGTCATCTTTCAGGATTTGAAATAGCTCAACTGGAATTCCATCACCTCCACTAGCTTTGTTCATAGTGATGCTTTCTAACGCCCACTTGACTTCACATTCCAGGATGTCTGGCTCTAGATGAGTGATCACACTATCGTGATTATCCGGGTCATGAAGATCTTTTTGTACAGTTCTTCTGGGTATTCTTGCCACCTCTTCTTAATATCTTCTGCTTCTGTTAGGTCCAGACCATTTATGTCCTTTATTGAGCCCATCTTTGCATTAAATGTTCCCTTGGAATCTCTAATTTTCTTGAAGAGATCTCTAGTCTTTCCAATTCTGTTCTTTTCCTCTGTTTCTTTGCACTGATCGCTGAAGAAGGCTTTCTTATCTCTTCTTGCTATTCTCTGGAACTCTGCATTCAGATGTTTATATCTTTCCTTCTCCTTTGCTTTTCACTTCTCTTCTTTTCACAGCTATTTGTAAGGCCTCCCCAGACATCCATTTTGCCTTTTTGCATTTCTTTTCCATGGGGATGGTCTTGATCCCTGTCTCCTGTACAATGTCACGAACCTCATTCCATAGTTCATCAGGCACTCTATCTATCAGATCTAGGTCCTTAAATCTATTTCTCACTTCCACTGTATAATCATAAGGGATTTGATATAGGTCATACCTGAATGGTCTAGTGGTTTTCTTCAGTTTATGTCTGAATTTGGCAATAAGGAGGTCATGATCTGAGCCACAGTCAGCTCCTGGTCTTGTTTTTGTTAACTGTATGGAGCTTCTCCATCTTTGGCTGTAAAGAATATAATCAATCTGATTTCGATGTTGACCATCTGGTGATGTCCATGTGTAGAGTCTTCTCTTGTGTTGTTGTAAGAGGGTGTTTGCTATGACCAGTGCATTTTCTTGGCAAAACTGTATTAGTGTTTGCCCTGCTTCATTCCGCACGTCAAGGCCAAAATTGCCTGTTACTCCAGGTGTTTCTTGACTTCCTAATTTTGCATTCCAGTCCCCTATAATGAAAAGGACATCTTTTTTGGGTGTTAGTTCTATAAGGTCTTGTAGGTCTTCATAAAACCGTTCAACTTCAGTTTCTTCAGCGTTACTGGTTGGGGCATAGACTTGGATTACCACGATATTCCTTATTTTGAATACAATTGACATGCCATGTGGAATAATCATACAGCAATTAAATATTAGTGATTCTTCATATACCAGGTTTGAAGATAGTTTTATATGTATATGTAAACTATACAATTTATATTTAAATACCTTTATAACAAATATATATACAAAACTCATTAGAGACCTAAATTCCATGCTGTTTTATGCTTTACCTCTATGCTAGAAGTTGAATGTACTATAGGCCGTTTATACCATTTGCTTTCCAAGGCCAAATGTGACAAATAGTAATTTCAACTTTCTTTGAAGCACCGTAACAGTGTAACTTATCTCTACCTTTTGTTTAAAAATTAAACAAAATCAGACTTTCTTTCCTAAAACAAGCTAACAAAAAAATCAAATTGCTTATAACCAAGAGTATCACAAGAGCTTGAAAGAAAAGGAGCAAAAAGCAAGTAACTTTCCTTTTCAACATCATTTGAAACATATCCCTGGGAATTGTTTGAACAGGAAAAAGCCAATTTTTTGTTGAAGAAATGATGGTGGATCAAGCCTTGTCCATAAATCCTTTCTCTAGTCACACATCTAGAGAGACTACACGGATTTTAGAGGCTTGGTCCCAAGAAGTTTACAATTTAGGGCAAAGTAATGACTTTCACCTACTTACAGTGTTTTATAATGTCATAATTCCTACACAATAGAAGTTAAAGAACTGAAATTTTTGCCAACATATAGTAGAAAATTTCAGCCCTTCCTTTGGTATCACTTACCCCCAGTAAATGCTGTGATATTGTGTTACCCATCTTGATGTTTTTTAGGATTAGAAATAAAATTTTTATTTGAGTTGAAATATTCAAATATATGTGCCAGGAAATGCTACTACCTACATTTACTGATGCTCTAGATGACAAAGCAAAACTCAGGAAGGAAGGAAAATCATAATAAATATTTAAGTAATCCCATGTATATGAGAAAATCAGAGTATATCAAAGAATATAGTAAAACTATATTTTTTTTCTTATTTCTGAAATCCTGGTGAAGTTAATATGCTTTCAAACTAGTACTTTTTTACTAAAAAGAAATGATGCTTCAGAAAAAAATGTTTTCAGAATAATAATATGAAGAATTTATTTGAACAATTTTATAATACCTTTACTTAAATGACACTTTCTTAACCACCAACAGATATTATGAAGAGGATATGGAGGTACTACATGCCAATGCAAAAATACTGAATTACATTTCCTTTCATGATACTATTGATTACATGAGACATGGCTATAAAGTAATGACAGCAAATATAAGAGCCACACATTATATGGTTAAACCTCATATTGCAGCTCATCCTCTTAGAACAATATCAAACCTAGTATATTTGTATGGGATAAGTCAATAAATTTATTAATTTTTAAAATGTAAATATTTTATATTATTCTGAAGGCAGTCTGTGACTTGCAGTGCCTCAACTTATTAATCATTGTGAAGAAAGAATAGAGAAATCTCAGAGTAAAGCCCCTGCCTCACTAGAACAGTGACCCTTACTTTTTTATTTTTTTTTATTTTTTTAATTTTTAGTTTTTTATTTTTTTAATTTTAAAATCTTTAATTCTTACATGCGTTCCCAAACATGAACCCCCCTCCCACCTCCCTCCCCACAACATCTCTCTGGGTCATCCCCCATGCACCAGCCCCAAGCATGCTGCACCCTGCGTCAGACATAGACTGGCGATTCAATTCTTACATGATAGTATACATGTTAGAATGCCATTCTCCCAAATCATCCCACCCTCTCCCTCTCCCTCTGAGTCCAAAAGTCCGTGATACACATCTGTGTCTTTTTTCCTGTCTTGCATACAGGGTCGTCATTGCCATCTTTCTAAATTCCATATATATGTGTTAGTATACTGTATTGGTGTTTTTCTTTCTGGCTTACTTCACTCTGTATAATCGGCTCCAGTTTCATCCATCTCATCAGAACTGATTCAAATGAATTCTTTTTAATGGCTGAGTAATACTCCATTGTGTATATGTACCACCACTTTCTTATCCATTCATCTGCTGATGGACATCTAAGTTGTTTCCATGTCCTGGCTATTATAAACAGTGCTGCGATGAACATTGGGGTACATGTGTCTCTTTCAGTTCTGGTTTCCTCGGTGTGTATGCCCAGCAGTGGGATTGCTGGGTCATAAGGTATTTCTATTTGCAATTTTTTAAGGAATCTCCACACTTTTCTCCATAGTGGCTGTACTAGTTTGCATTCCCACCAACAGTGTAGGAGGGTTCCCTTTTCTCCACACCCTCTCCAGCATTTATTGCTTGCAGATTTTTGGATCGCAGCCATTCTGACTGGTGTGAAGTGGTACCTCATTGTGGTTTTGATTTGCATTTCTCTAATAATGAGTGATATTGAGCATTTTTTCATGTGTTTGTTAGCCATCCGTATGTCTTCTTTGGAGAAATGTCTATTTAGTTCTTTGGCCCATTTTTTGATTGGGTCATTTATTTTTCTGGAATTGAGCTGCATAAGTTGCTTGTATATTTTTGAGATTAGTTGTTTGTCAGTTGCTTCATTTGCTATTATTTTCTCCCATTCCGAAAGCTGTCTTTTCACCTTGCTTATATTTTCCTTTGTTGTGCAGAAGCTTTTAATTTTAATTAGATCCCATTTGTTTATTTTTGCTTTTATTTCCAGAATTCTGGGAGGTGGATCATAGAGGATCCTGCTGTGATTTATGTCTGAGAGTGTTTTGCCTATGTTCTCCTCTAGGAGTTTTATAGTTTCTGGTCTTACATTTAGATCTTTAATCCATTTTGAGTTTATTTTTGTTTGGGGTGTTAGAAAGTGATCTAGTTTCATTCTTTTACAAGTGGTTGACCAGTTTTCCCAGCACCACTTGTTAAAGAGATTGTCTTTACTCCATTGTATATTCTTGCCTCCTTTGTCAAAGATAAGGTGTCCATATGTGTGTGGATTTATCTCTGGGCTTTCTATTTTGTTCCATTGATCTATATGTCTGTCTTTGTGCCAGTACCATACTGTTTTGATGACTGTGGCTTTGTAATAGAGCCTGAAGTCAGGCAAGTTTGATTCCTCCAGTTCCATTCTTCTTTCTCAAGATTGCTTTGGCAATTTGAGGTTTTTTGTATTTCCATACAAATCTTGAAATTATTTGTTCTGGTTCTGTGAAAAATATGGCTGGTAGCTTGATAGGGATTGCATTGAATTTGTAAATTGCTTTGGGTAGTATACTCATTTTCACTATATTGATTCTTCCGATCCATGAACATGGTATATTTCTCCATCTATTAGTGTCCTCTTTGATTTCTTTCATCAGTGTTTTATAGTTTTCTATATATAGGTCTTTAGTTTCTTTAGGTAGATATATTCCTAAGTATTTTATTCTTTTCGTTGCAATGGTGAATGGAATTGTTTCCTTAATTTCTTTTTCTACTTTCTCATTATTAGTGTATAGGAATGCAAGGGATTTCTGTGTGTTGATTTTATATCCTGCAACTTTACTATATTCATTGATGAGCTCTAGTAATTTTCTGGTGGAGTCTTTAGGGTTTTCCATGTAGAGGATCATGTCATCTGCAAACAGTGAGAGTTTTACTTCTTCTTTTCCAATTTGGATTCCTTTTATTTCTTTTTCTGCTCTGATTGCTGTGGCCAAAACTTCCAGAACTATGTTGAATAGTAGCGGTGAAAGTGGACACCCTTGTCTTGTTCCTGACTTTAGGGGAAATGCTTTCAATTTTTCACCATTGAGGATAATGTTTGCTGTGGGTTTGTCATATATAGCTTTTATTATGTTGAGGTATGTTCCTTCTATTCCTGCTTTCTGGAGAGTTTTTATCATAAATGGATGTTGAATTTTGTCAAAGGCCTTCTCTGCATCTATTGAGATAATCATATGGTTTTTATTTTTCAATTTGTTAATGTGGTGAATTACATTGATTGATTTGCAGATATTGAAGAATCCTTGCATCCCTGGGATAAAGCCCACTTGGTCATGGTGTATGATCTTTTTAATGTGTTGTTGGATTCTGATTGCTAGAATTTTGTTGAGGATTTTTGCATCTATGTTCATCAGTGACATTGGCCTGTAGTTTTCTTTTTTTGTGACATCTTTGTCAGGTTTTGGTATTAGGGTGATGGTGGCCTCATAGAATGAGTTTGGAAGTTTACCTTCCTCTGCAATTTTCTGGAAGAGTTTGAGGAGGATAGGTGTTAGCTCTTCTCGAAATTTTTGGTAGAATTCAGCTGTGAAGCCGTCTGGACCTGGGCTTTTGTTTGCTGGAAGATTTCTGATTACAGTTTCAATTTCCGTGCTTGTGATGGGTCTGTTAAGATTTTCTATTTCTTCCTGGTTCAGTTTTGCAAAATTGTACTTTTCTAAGAATTTGTCCATTTCTTCCACGTTGTCCATTTTATTGGTATACAACTGCTGATAGTAGTCTCTTATGATCTTTTGTATTTCTGTGTTGTCTGTTGTGATCTCTCCATTTTCATTTCTAATTTTATTGATTTGATTTTTCTCTCTTTGCTTCTTGATGAATCTGGCTAATGGTTTGTCAATTTTATTTATCCTTTCAAAGAACCAGGTTTTGGCTTTGTTGATTTTTGCTATGGTCTCTTTTGTTTCTTTTGCATTTATTTCTGCCCTAATTTTTAAGATTTCTTTCCTTCTACTAACTCTGGGGTTCCCCAACTCTTCCTTTTCTAGTTGCTTTAGTTGTAGAGTTAGGTTATTTATTTGACTTTTTTCTTGTTTCTTGAGGTATGCCTGCATTGCTATGAACTTTCCTCTTAGCACTGCTTTTATAGTGTCCCACAGGTTTTGGGTTGTTGTGTTTTCATTTTCATTAGTTTCTATGCATATTTTGATTTCTTTTTTGATTTCTTCTGTGATTCGTTGGTTATTCAGAAGTGTGTTGTTCAACCTCCATATGTTGGAATTTTTAATAGTTTTTCTCCTGTAATTGAGATCTAATCTTAATGCATTATGGTCAGAAAAGATGCTTGGAATGATTTTGATTTTTTTGAATTTATCAAGTTTAGATTTATGGCCCAGGATGTGATCTATCCTGGAGAAGGTTCCATGAGCACTTGAGAAAAAGGTGAAATTCATTGTTTTGGGGTGAAATGTCCTATAGATATCAATTAGGTCTAACTGATCTAATGTATCATTTAAAGTTTGTGTTTCTTTGTTAATTTTCTGTTTAGTTGATCTGTCCATAGGTGTGAGTGGGGTATTAAAGTCTCCCACTATTATTGTGTTATTGTTGATTTCCCCTTTCATACTTGTTAGCATTTGTCTTACATATTGCGGTGCTCCTATATTGGATGCATATATATTTATAATTGTTATATCTTCTTCTTGGATTGTTCCTTTGATCATTATGTATTGGCCTTCTTTGTCTCTTTTCACAGCCTTTGTTTTAAAGTCTATTTTATCGGATATGAGTATTGCCACTCCTGCTTTCTTTTGGTCTCTATTTGTGTGGTATATCTTTTTCCAGCCCTTCACTTTCAGTCTGTATGTGTCCCTTGTTTTGAGGTGGGTCTCTTGCAAGCAGCATATAGAGGGGTCTTGTTTTTGTATCCATTTGGCCAGTCTTTGCCTTTTGGTTGGGGCGTTCAACCCATTTACGTTTAAGGTAATTATTGATAAGTATGATCCCGTTACCATTTACTTTAATGTTTTGGGTTCGGGTTTATACACCCTTTTTGTGTTTCCTGTCTAGAGAATATCCTTTAGAATTTGTTGGAGAGCTGGTTTGGTGGTGCTGAATTCTCTCAGCTTTTGCTTGTCTGTAAAGCTTTTGATTTCTCCTTCGTATTTGAATGAGATCCTTGCTGGATACAGTAATCTGGGCTGTAGGTTATTGTCTTTCATCACTTTAAGTATGTCTTGCCATTCCCTCCTGGCCTGAAGAGTTTCTATTGAAAGATCAGCTGTTATCCTATGGGAATCCCCTTGTGTGTTATTTGTTGCTTTTCCCTTACTGCCTTTAATATTTGTTCTTTGTGTTTGATCTTTGTTAATTTGATTAATATGTGTCTTGGGGTGTTTTGCCTTGGGTTTATCCTATTTGGAACTCTCTGTGTTTCTTGGACTTCGGTGATTATTTCCTTCCCCATTTTAGGGAAGTTTTCAACTATTATCTCCTCAAGGATTTTCTCATGATCTTTCTTTCTGTCTTCTTCTTCTGGGACTCCTATAATTCGAATGTTGGAGCGTTTCATATTGTCCTGGAGGTCTCTGAGATTGTCCTCATTTCTTTTAATTCGTTTTCCTTGTTTCCTCTCTGATTCATTTATTTCTACCATTCTATCTTCTATTTCACTAATCCTGTCTTCTGCCTCCGTTATTCTACTATTTGTTGCCTCCAGAGTGTTTCTGATCTCATTTATTGCATTATTCATTATATTTTGACTCTTTTTTATTTCTCCTAGGTCCTTGTTAAACCTTTCTTGCATCTTCTCAATCCTTGTCTCTAGGCTATTTATCTGTGATTCCATTTTGATTTCAAGATTTTGGATCATTTTCACTATCAATATTCGGAATTCCTTCTCAGGTAGATTCCCTACTTCTTCCTCTTTTGTTTGGTTTGGTGGGCAACTCTCCTGTTCCTTTACCTGCTGAGTATTCCTCTGTCTCTTCATCTTGGTTATATTGCTGCGTTTGGGGTGGCCTTTTTATATTCTGGTAATTTGTGGAGTTCTCTTTATTATGGAGCTTCCTAACTGTGGGTGGGGTTCTATCAATGGCTTGTCAAGGTTTCCTGGTTAGGGAGGCTTGTGTTGGAGTTCCGGTGGGTGGAGCTGGGTTTCTTCTCTCTGGAGTGCAGTGGAGTGACCAGTAATGGGTTATGAGACATCAAAGGTTTTGGACTAATTTTGAGCTGCCTGTATATTGAAGCTCAGGGGAGTATTCCTGTGTAGCTTGAGAATTTGAGTGGTATGTTTTGTTTTGGAACTTGTTGGCCCTTGGGTGGAGCTTGGTTTCAGTGTAGGTATGAAGACATTTGATGAGCTCCTATTGCTTAATGTTCCCTGAATTCAAGAGTTCTCTAATGTTTTCAGGCTTTGGATTTAAGCCTCCTGTTTCTGGTTTTCAGTTTTATTTTACAGTAGCTTCTAGACTTCTCCATCTATACAGCACCGATGATAAAACATCTAGGTTAAAGATGAAAAGTTTCTCCACATTGAGGGACACTCAGAGAGGTTCACTGAGTTACAAGGAGAAGAGAAGATGGAGGGGGTAGTTAGAGGTAACTGGAATGAGATGCGGTGAGATCAAAAGAGGAGAGAGCAAGCTAGCCAGTAGTCACTTCCTTATGTGCGCTCTATAGTCTGGACCACTCAGAGGTATTTACAGAGTTATATGGGGAAGAGGAGAGGGAGGAAGTAGACAGAGGTGACCAGGGGGATAAGAGAGAGGAATGAGAAGGAGAGAGACAAATCCTGCCAGTAACCAGTTCCTTAGGTGTTCTCCACCATCTGGAACACACAGAGATTCACAGAGTTGGATAGAGAAGAGATGGGGTAGAAAAGAGACAGAGGCCACCTGGTGGAGAAAAAGGAGGGTCCAAAGGAGGAGCGAGTGGTCAAGCCAGTAATCTCGCTCTCAGGTAAACTTGGGTAGTGAAGTTTGGGTTTTTAAATGTACAAAATTGACAACAAAAACCTAAGAGCAAAGATTAAAAATCTAGAGTAGAGGTTGGATTTTCAAAAATACAATATTAAAGAAAAGAAGCAGAAGGAAAAAGGAAGAAAGAAAAAAAAACAAGAATTATTAAAACAACAACAACAACAACAAAAAACAAACAAAAAACCAACAACCATCCAAAGACTATATATGGTGTTTGCCTTAAAAAAAAAAAAAAATCCTTTTTTTTTTTTTAGTAGTAATAGTAGGTTATAGAAATAAAAATTCGAGGAGAAATAGAAGACTTAACAATTTAAAAAAAGTTAGAAAAAAAAAGAAAGAAAAAAAAAACATAACAAAAAAAAGGAATGATTTTATTTATTTTTTTTCTTTTTTTTATTTTTTATTTTTTTTTAAATTTTAAAATCTTTAATTCTTACATGCGTTCCCAAACATTTAAAAATAGTAAAAATATATCTAGCCCTTCTCTGATGTTGTGGGCCGTGTGGGATCACTTCCAAGGTGGTTCCCTCTGTTTAACTTCTTCTGTTTGCTGGTTTTTTAGGCTCACTAGTTCAGTCGCGCTGTGGGGAGGGGGGATGCTGCAAACAAATAGCACTGTCATGTGCACACAGTATCTCTGCCCCGCTTGACCTGTCTTTTCTCGCGGTGCACAAACCACTCCGGCTCTACGATGCTCAGCCGGAAACCGTCTGGGGCCGGCCGTAGGCTGCGTGCACTTCCCCGGTCCAAGCCGCTCAGGTTCGGCACTCAGGCAGCCCTCAGAGGCACAGATTTGGCTGGGACTGCGCTTTGTGCTCTTCCCAGGTCCGAGTAGCTCAGGAGTTTGGCGAGCGCAATCGCCGCGGCTTGTCACCTTTTCTGCCGCTGCTGCTCAGATTTCTGCGTGGACCGCTGGCGCCCCCTGTGAGGTAGATTGTGACTGTCCAGCACCCCCAGAAGTCTTAGCAAAGAAGCCTGCTTGCAGTTAGGTAAGTAAAGTCTCTCCGGGTCTGCAATTGCCCCTTTCCAGTCCTTACGGCTCTGGCTGCCTGTCCCCGGCGGGGGATGGTCTGCAGCCGGCTTTTTCCGGTCCGTCCTTTGTTCTGTGCTCGGTCCTGGCAGTGTCTTATGTTCGAGCTTTTCGCGTGGTAGCTATCCCACAGTCTGGTTTGCTAGCCCAAGTTAGATCTTTCTGGTTGCGCGTGGGGCATTCCTGCCCGATTCTTACAAAGCTCTGCAGCCCGCGCCTCCCGCGCGTCCCTGCCCTGCCCCCACTTCCCAATGGTGGATGCAGGCATCTGTGCTGCTTTTCCGCTGGGGGAGTTACTGGTGGGCTTGTAATCTCTTGGTTTTAATTATTTCTTTATTTTTCCTTCCTGTTATGTTGCCCTCTGTGTTTCCAAGGCTCGCCACAGACTCGGCAGGGAGAGTGTTTCCTGGTGTTTGGAAACCTCTCTTCTTAAAATTCCCTTCCCGGGACGGGCTTCCCTTCCCGGGACGGAGCTCCCTGCCCACCTCCTTTGTCTCCTTTTCGTCTTTTATATTTTTTCCTACCTGTTTTTGAAGACAATGGTCTGCTTTTCTGGTTGCCTGATGTCCTCTGCCAGCCTACAGAAGTTGTTTTGTGGAGTTTGCTCGGCGTTGAAATGTTCTTTTGAGGAATTTGTGAGGGAGAAAGTGGTCTTCCCATCCTATTCCTCCGCCATCTTTTCAGCAGTCCTCGACCCTTACTTTTTAATTCAAAAGTTCTGCTAGGTCATTCAGAAAGAGGAAGACAGAAACAGACAGACAGATGACTTTGCTGATGGGAGTGAAAATTTGATGGGAGGGGCCTTCTTTTGTGAAGAGGCAGAGGTGGAGAAAGTCATTGATTTTTACTGTACCTTTTTTTTTTAAAAAATCTCCTGCCATGATGCAGAGAAGGCAATGGCACCCCACTCCAGTACTCTTGTCTGGAAAGTCCCATGGACGGAGGAGCCTGGTAGGCTGCAGTCCATGGGGTCGCTAGGAGTCAGACAGGACTGAGCGACTTCACTTTCACTTTTTGCTTTCATGCACTGGAGAAGGAAATGGCAACCCGCTCCAGTGTTCTTGCCTGGAGAATCCCAGGGACGGGGGAGCCTGGTGGGCTGCCGTCTATGGGGTCGCACAGAGTCGGACACGACTGAAGTGACTTAGCAGCAGCAACAGCCAATGATAAATGAAATAGGAGTTTTGATTTCACTTTCTCCCAACAATAGTTCCATCAATCATAGTCATAATTGAAAGAATGTGAAATTGTTCCTTCACTTGGCAATAATACTTTGAGCATCCACTACATACACAAAACTCACCATATTCCAGGAATATGTAGGCAAAGAAAACAAAGATGATTTTCATTCTTGAGTTGGTTGAAAGTGACAACAGTGATAGCCAAAAACAGGCAAAATTGGAATGAAGCAGGACAAAGTGGCAACAGAAGCACGCAAAGTCTGTAAGGAACTGTAGCTAGAGAAAGATTGAGGCCAGCTTGCAAGATCCTACCTGGAACTGTACACTATAGCAGTTGGTTTTTATTTCAAGGGCGACTGATAAATACTGCCTCTATGCTAATTGTCTTAAGTGAACATCCCAAAGCGTCTGCTTGGTGGCAACATGCCAGGGAGGGAATCTGGAATGACTCTAAAAATATCCGGAATGACTTTCTTCAGATAAAATTCCCAAGTAAGCAAATTTATCCAAAATCTAATAGACGTTGAAATCAATCCTTACCATGAAATATACCTGATGATATTAAACAGGACCAGAAATTCTAGAGGCTATCAGCATGAGAACATTAACCTGAGTATTTTCCAGAGATAAAAATATGCTCACATTTCAACCACTGACCAGCTTATTCCTCTAGCTCCTGTTGCCTGACAAACTTTCTCTTCTAAAATACTTGGCATCATAAACTCTTTTTCTAAAATAGAAGGGGGACAAGAAGAAAGTCAGAAACTATAAACTTCTTAAAATATATGAAACTCTGGAGAGGCAGCCTGCACCTGCAGCTCCAAAAGCAAATGTGTTGAATAATCAGGGATCCCAAACACTAGAGCGACACTAGAGTTATTTACTCAGCTAATCATTATGTGAAATAGAACATTTGATTTCTGCACCAGTTACCTTGAAGTAGATGCACACCTTATTCAATTAAATAAACACCACAAACAAAATCATTTAGTTCAATGTGTGGTTCTTGTTGGTTTTAGTTGCCAAGTCATGTCCAACTCTTGGGACCCCATAGGCTATAACCTACCAGGCTCCTCTGTCCATGGGATTTCCGAGGTAAGAATACTGGACTGGATTGCCATTTCCTTCTCCTGGGGATCTTCCCAACCCAGAAATAGAACCCAGGTCTCCTGCATTGCAGGCAGATTCTTTACCAACTGAGCTATGAGGGAATCCCACAATCAATATTTTTAAGTCACTCAGTCATATCTGACTGTTTGCAACCCCATGACTGTATAGTCCATGGAATTCTTCAGGCCAGAATACAGGAGTGGGTAGCTAGCTCTTCCCTTCTCAGGAGATCTGCCCAACCCAGGGATTGAACCCAGGTGTCCCACATTTCAGGCACTGATTCTTAAGTAAGCACTCAATAAATCCTTCCTTAGGGAACTCTGTCTTTTATTTTTGGTGTACATCCTTCCTGGTACATGGAGATGAGCTCTGCATGACTCAAAATCCTGTTAGGTGATGGCTGCATGTCACCTGCATTCTTAGTGTGTTGTGCAAAGATGCACTATATTCTAAGATCTGATTTTAATAGCAAAATGCCCTCAAGATAAACACGTTAGCATGTTAGTGTAAATATGGGTCTTCAAGAACATGTTAGATCAGGGCATTTTTCCTTTAATTGGTTGTAGAACTGACATCTTAGCCCCTTGAGTGTTAAAGATTTAGAGGAGGGGCAGCAGCCTCAGCTCACTCCCTTTCTCTAGTACTTGCTAGGTGTCTAGACCTCAACTAATTTTTAAAAGAAGCTTTAAATGGCTTCCCTAGTGACTCAGCATTATTTTAAGGTGTATTAAATGTATTTTAGTTATTTGCGTAGCTGTCCTATCTATAACTAGAATATAAGAGACCATGATTTGTTAATTAACTTTGAATTACCTCTGGAATGCAATGTATTTCCTGTACATTAGTAACTTAGCAAACATTGTTTCAAAAAATAGATTATGAAATGAATTAGCTTGTAAATATATTGTGCAAATTTATCCAGACCATGCCGGGAGCCAGCATGAGGAATCCTGCCCATGACAAGGTCATGAGGAAGGAAGCCTGACAAAACACAAGGAGGTGATTAGGCTTCAGGGGTTCCCCCTGGAATTTCCTGAGCATGTACCCCAAAAACCAAAAATATCTGCCGGCTTTTGTACTCTGCTCTTCTGATATTCTCTGAAAAAAGTCAAATCAGGGCTTTAGTCTTCTGCATTTGAAAGGGATGTTTCAGTTAAACCCCTCTGATAGCTCTCTAGCTTGCCTAACAGGTTCCCCGGACCCCTTACAGCTTGTGAATTGCTTACAGCCCCCCAACCGTGAGAGGCACAAAGCTTAAAAGCATCTTAAAGATACAGAGCCTTTTCTAAAGAGCTAAAAATCATATTGGTGACGGGTTTTCATGCCAGGCCTCCGTATTCTTTATCTTTTAGGCACCTGGGAGGATGTTAATCAATGTAAACGGGATATGGAAAAAGATATATAATAGTTTTGATGTTAGCAACACTAGACTTTTGAGTTAATTACTTTTCTCTTTGTTATATATCACTGCACTCCTCTTGTGTCCTTGCTATGTAAGAATATAACTTTATTTAGTGCTTTCTGAGAGTGGCACCAGACTTTGGGAAGATCAACACAAATAAGTCTTCTGGTTGACAAACCCTTATCAGAAAAAAGGCTGTAAAATGTTAATTGGCCCTTTTGGCCAGAAGATGATGTAAATTACCTAAGACTTGTGTATGCAACTAGGTATGCAGAGAGAAGAGCCTGGTGTTGATAAGAGTCTGGGCTGCTAACGCTGCATAACTTTGTGTTACCCGTTGATCTCTCTGTATAATCAAAAAGTATAAAAAGCCTTCTGAACAATAGAGGATGGGGACAGTCGCTGGACTGGTTTCCCCCGTGTCTCCTCTCTAATTTCTGGCTGAATTCCCATCTGGGGCATGGAGGCTCACCATGTATACTTACTTGTACCGGCTTTTAAGATCCACGTGAGGAGGAGCCCAAGGCGGGGCACCCCCTGATATTCAACAGGATGCCAGTGGCCTAACGTAGATGGTGCAAGCTCCTTGTCTGGAACTTTATTGGCTTCCCACATAAACCAAGTTATTCAGCCTTCTTTCTCCACTTAATTTTCCTACTACACTATTTCTCCCTAATCTAATCGTATGTTCTTATATTAATAAACAAATAAGTTTTCCTCGCCTACCCCATCCACGCTTTGAATTTCCCTGGATCCACCAGGGCTGGACCCCGGCAAGACCACACTTCTAAAACATCTTAATCTTTTCCTCACACTATGCTTGACCTAAGGAAACCAGACCTCTGGAAATTAAAAAAAAAAAAAAGTTCAAAATACTAAAAAAACAAATTGGAAACTGATTAGTTTAACACAGTTTTTTTTTTCTTGTTGTAATTTTATCTAGTATACTAGTGAAAGTATCTTCCATATCTGCAACTAAAAAGGCCTTAAAACCAAACCAAGCTTAACCCGGCAATGAGAGTGATGGTCCTTCTCTGTTTACACAGCTTCCCCTAATACTGAATATTCTCTAAAAACATCTCCTGACTCCTTCTCTGTCTTCCCATTTTGAAGAGGAACAAAGACAGATAGATCTTTCTTTTTTTAAGGATTTCTATTTTATATTGGGGTATGGCCGACTAACAGTGTTGTGATAGTTTCAGGTGAGCAGCCAAGGGACTCACCCATACATATACATGTATCTGTTCTCCCCCAGAAAAATCCACCTTTGTGAGCAAGATGGCTAGCACGTGGGGGTTCCATCAATGATCCTATGACATGAATGGCAATCTTTTAACATTTTTTAAAGTACTTTATTTAACATTTTGTTCATTATTTGACTGTGTGGGTCTTCATTGCTGTGTGCAGACTTTCTGTAGTTGGAGAAAGGGACTGTTCTCTAATTGCGGTGCACAGGCTTCTCATTGTGGTGGTTTCTCTTGTTCTGGAGCACAGACTCTATGGTGTGTGAACTTTAGTAACTGTGGCACATAGGATTAGTTCCCCCACAGCATGTGGAATCTTCCTGGACCAGGGACTGAAACCATGTCCCCTACATTGGCAGGCAGATTCTTAACTACTAGACCACCAGGGAAGCCCAGAAATGTTTTTCAAATGTAAAATTTGATATTAATAGTGTTTACTGGTAGCAGGCCACACAGACTCCCCTCATGAATGGAGCCATGTGGCTGTGTTGAGTACATTTGGCAGCAGAATAATGCCCCCCAAAAGATAGCTCAGACAGTAAAGAATCTGCCTGCAATGCAGGAGACCAAGGCTTCTATCCTTGGGTGGGGAAGATCCCCTAGAGAAGGGAATGGCAACCCACTATGGTATTCTTGCCTAGGAAATCCCATGGACAGAGGAGCCTGGCAGGCTACAGTCCATGGGGTCTCAAAGAGTTGGATACGACTGAGTGACTAACACTTTCACAAAAAATAGCATTAAAAGCACAAAAATAGCACACACAAAAATAGTTCTAATCACTGGAATCTGAGGCTACACTACCTTATAGCATAAATGGGACTCTGAAGATGTGATTAAATTAGAAATGTTGAGATGGATATATCCAGTGGACCCAATATAACACAAATGTCCTGGTAAGAGGAGGCTGGAGGATCAGAGACAGAAAAAAAAGATGTTATGACAAAAGTAAAGATAAAAGTAGCAAGAAGCCATAGCCCAAGGAGTGCAGGCAGCCTGTGTGTGTGTGTGTGTGTGACCCCATAGACTAGCCCACTGGGCTCCTCTGTCCATGGGGATTCCTCAAGCAAGAATACTGGAGTGGGTTTGCATGTCCTCATCCAGGAGATCTTCCCAACCCAGGCATGGAACCCCGGTCTCCAACACTGCAGGCAGGTTCTTCACTGTCTGAGCCACCAGGGAAGCCCAAGAATACTGGAATGGGTAGCCTATCCTTTCTCTGGGGGAACCTCCCAACCCAGGAATCAAACAGGGGTCTCCTGCATAACAGGCAGATTCTTTACCAGCTGAGCTACCAGTGAAGCTGACAGGCAGCCTGTAGGAGCCAATAAAAAAAGAAAGTGGATTCTCCCCTAGACTCTAAAAGGAATGTAGCTCTTCTGACCCGTTGCAGACTTCTGGTCTCTACAGTTATAATGAATTGTTATGTTTTAAGTCATTATGTTGTGATAATGGTGATAGCAGCAATAAGAAACTAGTAAAACAGACAAGTCAGGGATAATTTGGCTTCAAATAGCAAGAACTTCAAACCAAACTGACTTATATAGTGAGAAAGTACATTGGTTTGCACATTCGGAAGTGTGATAGGAGCCAGAGGGCATTGTCTTAATAATATCACCAGTGGTGCCACTTAATTCATTCCTGTATCTCTGCTCTGTAGTTATTTCTGTTCTATTGACTTCATCTCTTTTGAGAAGACTGCCAATAGCCATTGGAGTTAAATGCTTCCTTATTGGTTTTCAGCAGTAAAAAAAAAAAAAAGGGGTGGGTGGTGCTTCTCGTCATTATCTACTGCAATGCATGTATGCTTAGTCATGTCCAAATTTTTGCAACTCTATGGACTGTAGTCCACCAGGCTCCTCTGTCCATGGGATTCCAGGCAAGAATACTGGAGTGGGTTGCCATGCCCTCCTTCAGGGATCTTCCCAGCCCGTGGGAATGGTTAAACAAGTTCCAAGGATACCGTGCCCTCGGTCTCAATTCCAGGAAACAAGCGTCTGCTTTTACTCAGTCAGGTTTTTCCTTGCTCTCTAAGGACAGTTGTGTAATAGAAGGAGCAGCAGCAGTTAGAGAAACTCACGACTCATTCTGCCAGGCTCAGATTGGCAGTGAGTCTGGAGTTTTTTCCACCTGGGGAATGGCAACATGCCCAGCATCTTGGCTCATCACACCACCGTCTGGCTTACCTGCCGCAGGTTGCTGAACTCTGGGTTAGATTGACACCAGATAGCCACTTGTGAATCATCCTTGCAAATGGTGCATTTCCTTTGAAAATGGATACATTGTTTTGTGTACATTACTGCATCAAAATCTGCTTCTTCATGTGTGTTTTCCAAGTATCTGATGTGATACTTCTGAATAATTTCCTATGCAACCAGCTCTATAGTCAGGCAAAGTAATACAGAAAGGAAAAAAGATAGAGAGGGTATTCATTGGATATCCTGAGCTACATATACTTTTTGTGAGATATTTAATCTCCCACCTTAATGAATTACTTTTTCCAATCTTATAGAAGGGGAAATTTGAGATATTTAATCTCCAACCTTAATGCCTTGCTTTCTCCAGTCCTACAGAAGGGGAAATTTGAGAACTAAGTTGCAAAACTTGTTAAGCGTCAGAGCTGTTAGGAACCTTCAGGCAGTGTGATTCCTAGGCCCATATTCTTCCTATGTACTCCTAAGGGCCACTCCCAGAGTTGAACATCTGAACAGAGTTCCCTTGTGAGAGTTGCCCCATCCTAACACTATCCTAGAGTTGACTCATTGGAAAAGACTCTGATGCTGGGAGGGATTGGGGGTAGGAGGAGAAGGGGACGACAGAGGATGAGATGGCTGGATGGCATCACTGACTCGATGGACGTGAGTCTGAGTGAACTCCAGGAGCTGGTGATGGACAGGGAGGCCTGGCGTGCAGCGATTCATAGGGTCACAAAGAGTCGGACACGACTCAGCAACTGAACTGAACTGAACTGAACACTATCCTTGTGAGTTCAGATTCACCCCAGAACTGGTTTTAATATACTATATAGAGGCTGAGAAATCTGAGGCCCATCAGATTTTTCCCAAGCTTATTAGAACTAAACAAAGAGATGAGGAAAGATCCTTCTAGATCAGTTCCAGAAGAAACCTAGCATGGATCTAGTGGTTTTTGACCCCTTTGTCTCAGTTCAGTTCAGTTCACTCAGTTGAGTCCAACTCTTTGAGACGCCATGGAGTGCAGCACGCCAGGCCTCCCTGTCCATCACCAGCTCCTGGAGTTTACTCAGACTCAAATCCATTGAGTTGGTGATGCCATCCAACCATCTCACTCTTTGCCGTCCCCTTCTCCTCCCGCCTTCAATCCTTTCCAGCATCAGAGTCTTTTCCAATGAGTCAGTCCTTCACATCAGGTAGCCAAAGCACTGGAGCTTCAGCTTCAACATCAGTCCCTCCAATGAACACTCAAGACTGATCTCCTAAATTCTATATATATGCATTAGTATTAGGATGGACTGGTTGGATCTTGCAGTCCAAAGGACTCTCAAAAGTCTTCTCCAACACCACAGTTTAAACACATCAATTCTTCGGCGCTCAGCTTTCTTCACAGTCCAAATCTCACATCCATACATGACCACTGGAAAAACCATAGCCTTGACTAGACAGACCTTTGTTGGAAAAGTAATGTCTCTGCTTTTTAATATGCTATCTAGGTTGGTCATAACTTTCCTTCAAGGAGTGAAGTGAAGTGAAGTCACTCAGTCATGTCCGACTCTTTGCGGCTCCTCCATTGATGGGATTTTCCAGGCAAGAGTACTGGAGTGGGTTGCCATTTCCTTCTCCAGAGGATCTTCCTGACCCAGGGATCGAACTCAGGTCTCCCACATTATAAGCAAGACACTTTACCATCTGAGCCACCAGGGAACTCCTTCAAGGAGTAAGCATCTTTTAATTTCATGGCTGCAATCACCAACTGCAGTGATTTTGGAGCCCCCTAAAATAAAGTCTGCCACTATTTCCACTATTTCCCCATCTATTTCCCATGAAGTGATGGGACTGGATGCCATGATCTTTGTTTTCTAAATGTTGAGCTTTAAGCCAACTTTTTCACTCTCCTCTTTCACTTTCATCAAGAGGCTCCTTAGTTCTTCTTTGCTTTCTGCCATAAGGGTTGTCTCATCTGCATATCTGAGGTTATTGAAATTTCTCCCTGCAAACTTGATTCCAGCTTGTGCTTCATCCACCCCAGCATTTCTCATGATGTACTCTGCATAGAAGTTAAATAAGCTGGGTGGCAATATACAGCCTTGACGTACTCCTTTTCCTATTCTACTCCAATTCTGTTAAGGGAAACCTGAGTGCAATAACATTGATCATCAGGATTGATTATGGTAATTTGGCTTGCCAGGTGGGCTTATCCTTCTTCTGTCATGGTTTAAGCATTTTCAGAGGATTCATACCAAAGATAGAAAAGAATTACCCTTCAATACCCTTCTGTTTCTGGGAACCTTTCAGAAAGAACATTCAAATTGCCTCAACCACGTGTATAGCTCAGGAGAGCCCAGGCAGCCAGGAGACAAGGTATGAATGGTTTTGACCCTGAATTTTACAAGAGCAGAGACTGATCTTATAAACACTGCATTTCTAGATCCAAGTACAGTGTCTGACCCGTAACAAATTGTTATTGTTAAATGAAGAACTAAATGAAAGAATGGTCAATTTAGTAAATATTTTGTCAGCAAAGTGGAAGGCAAGGATAGAGAAAAGTGGTAAAATGATGGTGAATAAGGCTAGATATGTGGCATTATCCAACAAAATTTAAGCAACACTTTGCCTTAAACAAGACAGAGCTTAAGTCTGAGACCTATAGTGACAATATTTAAAATAGCACCGATTCCATTATTGGCACGCATGGGATAGAAACGAAATATCTTTTTACCCAATAAGTATCACGTGAAATTTCAGGCTTTGCAAAATGTTAGTATTTGAAAAGCATTTCTAGTTACTGGCAATCTCAAAGAAAATGGCTAAAACAATTTTATGAAATGGTTCTATTGAACCCTACTGAAATGCATTTTATGTAGTCCTGTGTGATTGCTCCTGCTTTATTGTTCAAGAACTGTTGATGATGAGAGTTTTAATATGCAGAAAACAAGCAACAGAATGGGACCCAAGGTTCTTCTATTTTATTTTTTAATAAAAAAAGTACAAACCCTATTAGAGTCCGTTTCCAAAGGTAATTTACTGGCACATACATTGTTTGATTTATTTCTAAAGTAGAGATACATCAGCTTGTAAGGAAATTTAAACAGAGCACACCTTCAACTTGAGATGACTGGGAGGCTCTCAGGATCCCCAAAACATTTTTTCATGGCAGTTGTGACTTGAAATCACAGAATGGACATGATAAACACCGCAATATGTTCAGGCCGCAGCAGTTGAATGTGGTCACTACTGTTTGCATCACCATTTTCAGTGGATGTTTTCCATGATGTGAAATCAGTTATCGCTTCCACATCTACATTAATATAATTGGTTCTTACTCTCCAGAGAAAAATTTATAAAAGGCAGTTTCAGTAAACAAGGGGTAAAGGGTCCTGTTTGCCACTGCATCCTCTGGGATGGATTATCACTATGCACTTCCTCCGGATCCTAAGGGAATTATTGGTACTGCTGTGTCTGTCAAACCCCTTTTTCTCTTTGCAAGGGAAAGCAGAATGGCACTTTTTTTTTTCCAAGAAAATTGCTATGCTTAGTGACAACAATTCTGAAAAGCAGTACCCTTCAAGGTATTGATTACCACATGGTTTAAAGAATACTGTGTGTTCAGGGGATGGTTCAAAGGAAGTCACAAAGCAGGTGTCATTTCTAAATAGTTTTAAATTCCCAGTTACTATTAAGAAAATGGATACCAAAGCTAAATTTTCAACAGTTCCTACATCACATCAAATCTTTGGTAACAGCAAAATCAAGGGGTACTTTTGTGTTGGGAAAGTTATTCCAAGTATGAAAGAGCAGTGATGCCTTTTCATGTGGGCAAGTTCTTCATACATAGAGTGTGAGATACAGGAAGGCATAATTCTCAAAAATGGTTGCTTCTTCTCTGCCAACATTTTCCATTTTGAGTAAAATATTTTCAGAATGCCCAAGAGATTTTATTATTTGAACAGGAAGCTGGAACCTCACATTTACAGCATATTTGGCAAGCTTTGGAATGTAATGTAGAAATCAGAACCATCTACAAAAGATGCATTTGCCATACCTTCTGATGTTGAGTACAGCCAGATTTTATGAGTGAGGCCAGATCAAGAGTCTCCAGGTGAGGAATGAGCTTCAGTGTCTGTGCCTCTGCGATGGGACATAGGTGACTGTCACTTTTCCGGCCTTGGGGAACTCTGATTCCAAGTAGTAGGCAGTTTGTTACTTCATATAAGCTGAACAAAGCAAAGCAAGAGAAAAAGGATTCTATGCAAATATTCTTAGGACTAGAGCAATCATTTAATTCAGGTGAGGACAGGCAGTTCTGCCTCTTATCACCTCGACTGTGGCCTTAACCCTCAGCCTTGCTTTGAAAACCAGACCTCACTTTGTATCCTCAGAGCAATATTAATTCAGAACTTACTTGGATTTGTTCCTTGGGCAAAAGGTTAAGTGATCCATAAATTTATTTCCCTGCAGATTTGGAAAAAGAAAAGTAAATATCACAGTGATATGTTAGGCAGGTTCTGCAGCATCAAAATCGACTACCCCTCCTGTTGCCAGCGTCAATGCCACGTGGTGAATAGAAAATAATTAAAATATTTGTGGCTCACTCATGTGAATGATGCCAATGACCAGAAAGATCAAATCCTCAAAAAAAAATCTGATTAATAAGGAATGGCTCTAACCTGATCCTCGTTTGACTAAGAACGTTACAAATGTGCAAAGAAGGATAATTCAGCTCTGTGAAATGGCTTTTCGTTAACATAACTCCACTATGAAGAAATGTGTAGTATCCCCAAATGAAAACATACTTGTTGTAAGCTAGAACCTACATTTTTCATATCTAACCTTAGATTTTGTGGTTCCTTATCCAGTGACTCAGCATTAGTATAATAAGGACCTTTATAACTCCTGGCAGGTGCTGCTCTGTGGCACAGATTTTGTGATTGCAGGTAATAGCCTTCAGACTTAAACGTTCTCGTGGAGGAGGGTACGCTTGAAAAGATAATAGTGGTGGAGAGATTCTTAGAGTTTGCCCCATCCTCTCTAGGCAACAATAACTCAGTTATTGAATATCCATCAAGTGCATGTCATTGGTCTGTTCTTACTGAAAGTTTTCATATTAAATCCCAGAATCTTTTCTCTAAGTGAAGAACATTGCCTTCATGTCTCTTTGTGTGTCCAAATCATTGTTCAGTTTGCAACCATAGACTGGACTTTTTCCTCTGAGAGTTGTAAATACACGTGCCACATGCCGAAAATCATAGAGTAGAATGAGTCCTGTAAGATCAGCCCTTTTGTCCTCCTCCCTCTCTTAACGCAACTAAGGATGTCCAAGTGTCACAAACTCAAAGGCTTGCCATGTGCTCCAGACCTCTGTGTCTCTGCTCATACTGAAGCCCCCTCCCTACCTTATTACCCCTCCTTCATGGTCCTATTCCTTAAGCTACAAACTCCATTCAGTCAGTAAACTTCTTATTGAGCACAATATTCAGTGTTCATCCTTGGCAATATATAGTCTAACGGGGAAGACTGGCAGTTGAACATATTGCAGGAGAGAGGTATAGCTACTGTGGAGGCCAATAATAAGAGGTTCTAGACATAGTTGAGAGGTCACAGGAGGCTGGGCTAGAACTAGAAAGTAACTTAATAAGGAAAAGGAGGTGCTTGGAGGAAAGAACAGTCCAACAGAGAGAATCTAACTCTGGGAGGTGGGAGACCCGAGGGGGCAAGTGATATAAATTTTTATATCAAACAGAAGGAAGATTATGTAAACTATAGGACAAATGGGAATTCATCAAAGGATAGGCAGGGAGTGACATGATCAGGTTTAGATTTCTCAAAACTCATTATTGTGTGGAGATTTGTTTAGAGAGAGATAAGAGAAGATGCTGAGGCACCAAAGTGAAGGCTGTGGTGATAATTCCTGCACATGACAAAATCTCTATCAATCTCTGATAAACACAACCTTGTCTATTAGGCTGTTATCAATGACATATTTCTTCTGTCCTCCAGGTAGTTAATGTGTTAACATATTTAAGATACTAGGTCTGGGACTTCTAAAACAGCATTATTAATTTAAATATGAGCTACTAGCCTGCTCAAGACCATGTCAGATCAATTCAACTTAAAACCAAGTCTCTCCTCCAATGAATTTATGAAGTAGAACCAAATTAATAGATATCATTAAAAATGTGATAGACTTTCCCTCCTCTTGGTCTTAGACACAAAAATATTTGAGTTATCTGAAAGGACTTGCTCTTCACCAAGGCATGACAATTACCACCTGAAATTTGTTATATTTTTTCAATTTTTTAGATTTTCCTCTCATTTTAATATATGGATTTCTCCTTTTCTGTTTAAATACCAGCACTTGTTAACACTCACTTGTTCTCTAGAAGCAATCTATGACACACCAGATTATGGAAGTTAAATGGGACAATTAATATGAACGTGCTTCTCATTCTGCCACTGTTTCTGGCTGTGATCTTCACACAGGAAGCCCTGCTGGGTTTCAGGGTGGTGTCATGTTTCACAGAAAGGAAGACTTAACTAGCTTTCCATTTCACAAGAACTGTCTCTACTTTCCCACTCCTCTTTCACTTATATAAAACTGTCTTAAGAATGTTGGATGCCCTCCTGATAAACACCCGGCATCCCTCTGTAAGCAGAAGGTAGGTACTTGGGTGCCAGTGGCAGAACATGTTTTCCAGGCAGGAAAACTTTTTTTTCATTTCTTCAGTTTATGCAATAGGTCGCCAAACAAGCCATCTGCTGATCTGGTTTCCAAAGCATATGGCTTCTTCCTCAATCTGGATGTGGGAGACAAACTGAAAGAAGTCATTCTTAGGAGAGAGTAACTAAAGCACTCACAGTCTAGTCACTGTTCTCTGTGTTCTAAATTCTACCCAAGGATCAAGGAGGAATTCTTAAAATTCTTGTACTGGGAGCACGTTAGATGTAACTTTGCAGACTTATTGTCACGGAGCTCCATTTTAATACTAGACTTTAACATAGACAACAAGAGTCAGCCATCGCAAATCCATGACTATGTTTGCTTTCAGATAGGGACTGAAAATATTCTGTCCTCTAGCGTAGCACTAAGAGCCACTAGGTATTAAGCACTCATAATATGTCAGGCCCTGTCTCGTAGCTTTCATTGTTTCGGATGGGCATCAGGGCCTGTAGTTCAGAGCCTGACTGCAGAACCAGGCCATGTGGGGTTCAGATTCTGGCTTTGTCACTCACCGTTTTATTCTCTTTGGAGACTTGTTTAACTTCCCAGTGCCTCACTTATATTTTTATTGTATCATTTCATTTTTTCTTTTGAATCTTTATTGCAGTATAGTTGCTTAACAATGTTGTATTAGTTTCTGCTGTACAACAAAGTGAATCAACTTTATGTATGCCCTCTTTTTTTGGATTTCCTTCCCATTTAGGTCACCACAGAGCATTGAGTAGAGTTCCCCCTACTATACAGTAGGTTCTCATTAGTATTAATAATCTACTTTTATACATAGTATCAATAGTGTATATACGTCAATCCCAATCTCTCAATACCTCCCACCCCTTCCCTTTCCCCACTGGTATCCATATGTTGGCTACCTGCATCTGTGCCTCTATTTCTGCTTTGTAAATAAGATTCTCTCTACCAGTTTTTTTTTTTTACAGATTTCACATATATGCACTTATATGCAATATTTGTTTTTCTGACTTACTTCACTCTGAATGGCCATCTCTGGGTCTATCCACATCTCTGCAAATAACCCAGTTTCATTCCTTTTTATGGCTGAGCAATATTCCATTATAAATACGTACCACATCTTCTTTATTGATTCCTTTATTGATGGACATTTAGGTTGTTTCCATGCCCTGGCTATTTTAAATAGTGCTGCAATGAACATTGGCGTGCGTGTTTCTTTTTGAATTATGGTTTTCTCTCTCAATGATTCATTTATAAATGGAGCAGAAGATACCAGTCCTCAGCTTTGGAGTCATCATGAGGCTAAAAGACTTAAATATTTAGATCAGTCCCCAACACATACTAAACATCTTACCTATTAGTATCTCATTTAAACTACATGAACTTTCTGTTTGCTATAACAGAGAACTTAAGTAACTACCACCAGGGCATTTTGATTCTAAAGGTCAAGAATTGTCCTCTATAAAAAGACATAAGAAAGAATATTATTTTCAAAGTTATATACATATTTTTTAATTAAAACTGTGATTTTGTTTTTTAACTCAGTTAATAGCAAGCAGATTCAAATTTGAAGTTCAATAATGAAGACACTGTGCTGAATTTTCTAGTTGCTATTTGTGTGTTACCTTTTTTCAGGAACATGATTTCCTACGAGTATTTCAATTTTGCTCTTACCTTTGGTAACAACCACCTTGTAGAATGCTCCAGGGAAAAAATGAATATTATTTTAAAGAACACTAGAGGGAAATGTTAGCTAAGTGTGGTAAACAAAGTTTATCCAATAGAGAAATTTTATTCTAAAAAAGACCACTGAGGAAGGAAATAAGATACAGTATAAGAATATAAAATGAGAACTACTTGCCTTTGGGCAACTGTCTAACATTTTCAATGCCAGCCTCTGTTAGTCATGTACAGACCCTGTACCTTAAACTCAATTAATACAAGTCAAATTTTGCACATATATGCTTTTTATATTCTACTTCTTTCTAACCAAAATGTTTTCTGTCACTCTTTCTTCCCCTTCAATTTCTCTTTGTCTTTAAGCTCAAACATCATATCCTCTGTGAAGTAAACATTGTCTGACACTCCTAGGTAATTAACATCTCTCCTTCTTTAGGGTTCTTATGATACCATATACATAATACCATCACAGCATTGCATTGATTCACTCGTTTTTCTTCTAGTTTTATTGAGATATAGTTGGCCTACAGCACTGCATAAGTTTAACATGTACACCATAATGACTTGACATACAGTTTTTCAAATGATTACCACAATAAGTTTAGTTAACATCCGTCATCTCATATAGATTAAGAAAGAAATGAAAAGTTTCTTTCCTTGTGATAAGGACTCTTAGGATGTACTCTCTTAACAAGTTCCAAATATGCCACAAAACAATAACTATAGTTATCATGTGTATGTTACACCCCTATTATTAAACTTATAATCATATATCCAGAAATTTAGTATCTTTTGATGACCTTCATTTATTTCCCCCGCTGTAACATGGCTTTCTTTCTGTAACTACAAATCTGATCTCTTACTTTCTTATTCTTTTACAAAAGACTCCTTGAGTGTCTGCTATCTGACACTCTGCATTAAACTGGGATTGTCAAGCAAATGTTATTTCCACTTTGAAAAATGGGACCCAGTGTTACCCACCAGAAAACCTGAAACAAAGCAAGTTATCAATGCATGCCTGTTGGTAGGAGGATTTGGCCAAATAAAATAATCCGATGACTTCATAGTCATATTCTAATTTTAACAAAAGGAAAGTCCCATGGATGGAGGAGCCTGGTAGGCTGCAGTCTATGGAGTCTCTAGGAGTAGGACATGACTGAGCGACTTCACTTTCACTTTTCGCTTTTATGCATTGGAGAAGGAAATGGCAACCCACTCCAGTGTTCTTGCCTGGAGGATCCCAGGGACAGGGGAGCTGGGTGGGCTGCCGTTTATGGGGTCACACAGAGTTGGACACAACTGAAGTGACTTAACAATACTATTGCAGTGTCTCCTCTAGTTTTCACAAGACTCTAAATATCTTTTGTTTCCAAAAATCAAATCTATCTTTAGAAACTAACAATTTGCCGTCACTTAGAAAATGCAAAACACATGTATTCAATGTGTGGTAGTACCATAATTTTTTAACTTTCCCCCTCAGGTTGCTCAGTGGCAAAGAATTCTCCTGCTAATGCAAAAAACCTGGGTTCAGTCCCCGGGTTGGGAAGATCCCTGGAGGAGGACATGGCAATCCCCTCCAGTATTCTTGCCTGGATAATCCCATGGACAGAGAAGTCTGGTGGGCTACAGTCCATGGTGTTGCAAAGAGTCGGACATAACTGAGTACACATGCACAAGTGATAAAAAATCCAGATTGTCCTATTTGTATTTCCTTTAAAATGTTACAATAATCTTTGTATTCCTTTCTTTGTAGATTTGACAGTTCCATCAGGAAGATTCATAGTCATGAGAATACTAGAACAATAAGCATGTTCATAGGCCAGATCTACTGGCCTAGAGATATTTAAGCTAAGAAATAGATCCATATTTTGTAGGACCTGGTACATTAAAATAATCAAGGGCCTCCTTTAAAAATAAAAAAGGAAACATTTAAAAAATTGCTCAGAACTCTCCTTTTCAAAGCCTTAGAAAAGGCCCATAAAAGTAAAGAACCCTGAAGTTCATGGTTCATTGATTTCATGGTAAACCTGCCCATACCCATGATATATTGTTGAAGGGAAAAGAGCAAGTTAAAGAATATATATTATCTATGCATTCTCCTTAAAAATGACAAATCCACATATACAGTGTTTAAGTTTTAAGAGCAAGTGAAAACTGTGAAATGATTATAAACTGAGATACTAAAATTAGCCTCCTCAAGGAGGAGTTAAGCCAGGGGTTAAAATAAGTCGTTTGGGTGTATGTGTGTGGTCATCATTTGTATTTTAGATACTTTTGTTTGTTATTGTGATCATGTGTGACTTTTTCATTTCAAATACTAAAATAGACTACTCAGGGGATAAAAGCATGTGCTGCTGTACCTTCTGTAGACATTCCAAAGAAAGTGTTTGGGATTAGTCCACATTCTCCCAAGCTGACTATATGAATATGCCACACCGACTGGTTTTAGAAGTTCTGTTGTATTTGTTATAAAATTAGCTACACTCTTTTATGAGAACATCCCTTCTATTAATAAACTGCCGTCAGGCCTCCCATAAACATATACCACAAGAGAATCAGACAAGAAGAGAGAACATAAAAGCTCAATGACTTACCCATGGGGTGCCACGAAAACCATCTTTGGTAAATGAGACTGTCCAGTATGTCACCCTGAAATTCCCAAAGTCAATCACATTTTTTAAACCAAAAGGAACATTCCTTCTAAGGTAAGACAAAGTTAAGATGAATGCTGCTTTTGCTGCTAAGGCGCTCTGTCGTGTCCGACTCTGTAAGACCCCAGAGACGGCAGCCCACCAAGCTCCCCATCCCTGGGATTCTCTAGGCAAGAACACTGGAGTGGGTTGTCATTTCCTTGTCCAATGCATGAAAGTGATAAGTAAAAGTGAAGTCGCTCAGTCGTGTTCTTGACTCTTAGTGACCCCATAGACTGTAGCCTGCCAGGCTCCTCCATCCATGGGATTTTCCAGGCAAGAGTACTGGAATGGGTTGCCATTTCCCTCTCTTGAGGCATATATATCCCACAAGAATAGAATATAATCAAGACAAATCAGGCCAAAAATATTTTTCTTGATTTCTATGCAGGTATCACTTGATTGTGGCAGAGGAAAATCCAATACACATTTTAAAACAACTTGTCATTAAAAGAAATTAAAGAAGATTCACACCAGGAAAAATGTTTTTTTAGAATAACTAGCTCCACCAAGATGTATGCAATCTAATTAGCATGATAGATTTATGCCAATAGCATTTTCCAGCAACAGATTCTATGGTTCCTAAAGGCAGAATTTCATAGCAGGGTAAGGCTAACAATTACAGTATGTGCACAGTAGTCCTAGCCTCAGCTCTAAGCACAAAAGCAAATGCCTTTCTCTTGGGTGTTCTGACAGGCTGATATTAAAGAGAAACAGGTGTCAGAAGATATAGGAAATCAGCTGCCCTGTTTGGCAGATTTTACAGTGGAATGTTTGTACTGTCAGGGCGGTGGGTATGACAAACTTGAGAGATGACAGTAATAGGAGAGTTTAGGTAAGAGAACAAGCTTAATAGAGCTGCCACTGTTGACAATAACATGCTTATGTTAAGAGTCTTTGCTTTCATTTTCTACTGGAAATTCCAAGCCCATTTTGAACCAATGTTGTTGGTTTTTTTTTCCCCCTAAATCTTACAAAAACACCTTTTAGTTCTTTGCAGGACTAGCAGACTAAAGTGCCAGTCATATCTGTTTTTCAAGAAAGCTCAGATCATGATACAATTGACATTCTTCAGTCAGGGCATGATTTTAGATGGAAGCAGAACTTACGTAGCATTTTGAAGCAACTGTGAAATGGTTGCCAATTTTTCTGGCATGCACTTCAAATTAACTTGGAGCCTAAGCTCAAGAGTGGTTGTTACCCAACATTTGTACTGAAGCCCAACACCATGCACAGGGTGTACCCTGCAATCATTGTACAACAACTATCCCATCACTGCACATCCCAAATTAAAATACACGAAACAATATAATCTTCTCTACAAATACATACACATTTTATACATTTCTGTAGATATTCAAGTCAAATATAGTATCTATATCCCCAGCAATGACCTACTTCCAAGTTATTTGAACTCTTCCAGAAATATTTCACCCTGACTCTGTATGCATGTTCAGTGGTAGAACATTTGGGAGAATGAACTGCCAGTAGTGAATTGATGCTAAATGAATGGGTGTGCTTTTAAAAAAAAAAGTGTCTTTTCACTTCTGGGCTTTAATGCTCATTTAATTATAATGATTTCAAATTCTCTCAAGGCTAAAATTAAACTTGGCTTCCTGGATAGCCAAACAAGTGACTATTCTACACCACCCAGCTCCCATTTTATCTCAGGCTTACTTTGAGTATAAACTAGTTTAAAACAGTCATATTCTGAATGCTTAATTAAAAATCACTAAAAATACAATTTGAAGGGCCAGTTAAAATTCAGTTCCATCCAACTAGGATGACAGTAGAACATTGTCGTTCTCCTGCCCATGAGACAAGATAGGCAGGTGTAGTCAGGGAACACTGGTTCCGGAGGAGAACATAGGTCACATCACTGCTAATCAACTGGATGAAGTGCGTGGAGCCCAGGGGAGAGTTACCAGAAGCACAGTTCAAGACAGGCCAGACTCAAAATGATGGTCCCAACTTGAGCTGCCAATGTATAGGAAGCAAAAGAGACAAGGCCACACATGAAAGCAACAGGTATAGGCAAGAAATGCTCCATGAGAAAGGGAGCTTAATATGAGAAAGGAAGCTTAAAGGAAGTGCAGACCTAAGCCCAGAGATGTTTCTGAGCTGGTGACCATTAGCTAGGGAGGGCACTTGATCAGATATCTGTAGCTTTAGACATGGTAGATCTTGGGAGATCTTAAGGGCTATTGAGGTAACTATTATTATATTAAAGATCACAAAGTCATGGCCCAGGCATATACTTATGGGTAAGAGGAGAGATCTTAGACTCAAATTTCATGATTTTTGACCTAAGAATCTATATATTTAAATTTAATTTTCTTCTCTAGTATTGAGATATAATTGACAACATTGTGTTAGTTTTAGGTGTAAAACATAATGATTTGGTATGTGTATATATTGTGAAGTAATTACCACAATAAACTTAGTTAATACCTCTTGTTGTTACAAAATTTTGTCATATGGTAAGAACTTTTAAAATCTTTCTTAGCAGCTTTTAAATATACAATACTATATTGCTAACTATAATTACTATACTATATATTACATCCTCACAATTTATTAATTTTATAACTAGAGGTTTGCACCTTTTGTCTACTTCCCAATCCTTATCTCTGGCAGCCACAGTCTCTATTCTGTCTTTGTGAGCTCGTGTTTTTTTGTTTTGGAGTTGTTCTGTTTTTCTTTTTTTAAGATTCATATATAAGCAAAACAGTGTATTTGTCATTCTTTCATTTATTTCCCCTAGTGCAGTGCCCTCAAGGCACATCCATGTTGTCACAAATGGCGAGATTTCATTCTTTTTTATGACTTAATAATATTCTGTTGTACCTGTATACTATTTATATAATACATTGACCCTTACATTGCTTCCATGACTTGACTAATGTAAATTGTCCTATGATTAACATAGAGATGCATATATCTTTTCAAATTGCATTTCAAAAGTTTCAAACAGCTTTCGAGTTATTTTATTTCCTTTAGAAAAATACCCAGAATTGGAAAAACTGGATCATGTGGTTGTTCAATTTCCGTTTGTTTTTTAATTGATGTATAGTTGATTTACAGTGTAGTTAGTTTACAGCATTGTGCCAATCTCTTCTCTACAGCAAAGTGGCCCCATGTCACACATATATACATTCTTTTTTTATATTATTTTCTATTATGGTTTATTACAGGATATTCAGTATAGTTCCCTTGCTATATATATTAGGACCTTATTGTTTCTTCATTCTGAATGTATTACTAATAGTTTGCATCTATCAAACCCAAACTTCTGATCTGTTCCTCTCCCTCGTCTCTCTCTTGGTAAGCACAAGTCTGTTCTTTGTGTCTATGAGTCTGTTCCTGTTTTGTAGATAGGTTTATTTGTGCCATATTTTAGATCCCACATTACAAATGATATCATATGGTATTTCTTTCTGATTTAACTTCACTTAGGATGATAATCTCTAGATATCTTGATATCATAATCTCTAGATATGGATAATGTGTCCATATTGCAGCAAATGGCATTATTTCCTTCTTTTTTATGGCTTAGTAGTGTTTCATGGTATATATGTAGTACATCTTCTTTATCCATTCATCTGTCGACTGTTTCCATGTTTTTGGCTATTGTGAACAGTGCTACTCTGAACATAGAGGTGTGTGTATCTTTTTGAATTATAGTCTTGTCTGGGTATATTCCCAGGGTTGGCATTGCTGGATCATATGGTAATACTCTTTTTAGTTTTCTGAGACACCTCACTATGATTTTACATAGTGACTGTACTCCATTTTTATTTTTTGAGGAATTGCCATACTGTTTTTCATAGGGGCTGCAGCATTTTATATTCCCACCAGGTATTCCTGAAAGAATTCCCTTTTCTCTATAACCTTGACAAAATTTGTTATTTCTCGTTTTTTAAAAAATAATAGCCAAATAGCCATTCTAGTAGGTATGAGGTGATATCTCTTTGTAGTTTCGACATGCATACCCCTGATGATTAGTGATGTTGAGCACATTTTCCTGTACCTGGTTGACCATCTGTACTTCTTTCCTAGAAAAATATCTATTCAAATCTTCTGCCCATTTTTAATCAGATTGTTTTGTCTGCTGTTGAACCTTATGAGTTTGTTATATATTTTGGATAATAACCCCTTATCAGATATGATTTTCAAATATTTTCTCTAGTAGGTGGAGTTTTCATTTATTAATAGTTTTCTTTGCTATTGTGCAGAAGAATTTTAGTTTGAAGTAGTCCCACTTAATTTTTTTTCACTTTTTTGAAGTATAGCTGATGTACAGTGTTATATAAACTAAGGGGTGCAATACAGTAATTCACAATTTTTTAAGGTTTTAATTCATTTACAGTTGTTATAAAATATTAGCTATATTCCCTTGTAGGAATTGTACAATATGTCCTTGTAGCTTGTTTTACACATATTAGTTTGTACTCCTTGATCCCCCACTCCTGTGTTGCCCCTCTGCTCTTCTGACTGGTAACCATGAACTTGTTCTCTGTATCTGTGAGTCTCCTTCTTTTTAGTTATATCCACTAGTTTGTTTTTTAGATTCCACATATAAGTAATATAATCAGTATTTTTATTTCTTTGTCTGATTTATTTCATTTAGCATGTTGTTGAAAGTAGAAAACTACCATTCTTTTTTACAGATGAGTAATTTTCCATTGTGTGTGTATAAATATATATACACACATACCATAAATAAATATATATATACCATATATGTAGCACATATATACCATGTATATCATATACCATACATATACATACACACTATATATATATATATATACACACATACATACATGTATATATATATACTGCTGCTGCTGCTGCTAAGTCGCTTCAGTCTTGTCCGACTCAGTGAGACCCCATAGACAGCAGCCCACCAGGCTCCTCCGTCCCTGGGATTCTCCAGGCAAGAACACTGGAGTGGGTTGCCATTGCCTTCTCCAATGCAGGAAAGAGAAAAGGGAAAGTGAAGTAGCTCAGTTGTGTGCGACTCTTCGAGACCCCACGGACTGTAGCCCACCAGGCTTCTCCGCCCATGGGATTTTCCAGGCAAGAGTACTAGAGTGGGTTGCCATTCCCTTCTCCATATATATACTACATCTTCTTTAATCTGTTGACGGACACTTAATTAAGCTGCTTCTATATATTGCCAATTGTAAATAATGCTGCTCTGAACATTGAGGTCCATATTTTTTTGAATTAATGATTTTGTTTTCTTCAAATATTGGAATTGCTGGGTTATGTGGTAGTTCTATTTTTAGTCTTCTGAGAAACCTCCATACTCTTTTCCACAATGTTGGTACCAATTTACATTTCTACCAACATTGTAGGGGCTCCCTTTTCTCCACATCCTCACCAGCATTAGTTATTTATAGATATTCTGATGATAGTCATTCTGACAGGTGTAAGATGATATCTCATATGGTTTGATTTGCATTTCTCTGATTACCAGAGTTGAGCATCTTTTCATGTGCCTGTTAGTCATGTGCATATCCTCTTTGGAAAATTGTCTATTCAGGGTCTGCCCATTTTTTAATCAGGTTGTCTGCTTTTATTTTTAATGTTGAGTTACATGAGCTGTTTATACATTAGATATTAATTGTCTTATTATGTGTAAACATATTATCATTCAGTAGGTTGTCTTTTTCATGAGTTCATTTGTTTCACTGTCCAATAGCTTTTAATTTTAACTGAGTTCCATTTGCTTTTATTTCTTTCGCTTTATAAAACAGAATCAAAAAATTTTTGCTGTGATCTGAGTCAGAGTGTTCTACACATGTTGTCCCTTTGGAATTTTATGGATTCCAGTCTTACATTTAGGTCTTTAATTCATTTTAAGTTTATTTTTGTATATGATGTTAGGGAATGTTCTAATTTCATTCTTTTACATATGATTGGCCAGTTTTCCAGTCACTTTTTATTAAAGAGACTCCTTTTTCTCCATTATGTATTCTTGTATGTCATATATATGTATTCAGTATGTCACACTAACTGTAAGTGTGTGGGTGTATCTATGAGTACTCTGTCCTGTCCCATTGATCTGTGTCTCTGTTTTTGTGCAAGTGTCATACTGTCTTGCGGAGAAGGCAGTGGCACCCACTCCAGCACTCTTGCCTGGAAAATCCCATGGACGGAGGAGCCTGGAAGGCTGCAGTCCATGGGGTCACGAAGAGTCTGACACGACTGAGCGACTTCACTTTCACTTTTCACTTTCATGCATTAGAGAAGGCAGTGGCACCCACTCCAGCACTCTTGCCTGGAAAATCCCATGGACGGAGGAGCCTGGAAGGCTGCAGTCCATGGGGTCGCGAAGAGTCGGACACGACTGAGTGACTTCACTTTCACTTTTCACTTTCATGCATTAGAGAAGGCAGTGGCACCCACTCCAGCACTCTTGCCTGGAAAATCCCATGGACGGAGGAGCCTGGAAGGCTGCAGTCCATGGGGTCGCTAAGAGTCGGACACGACTGAGCGACTTCACTTTCACTTTTCTCTTTCATGCATTGGAGAAGGCAATGGCACCCCACTCCAGCACTCTTGCCTGAAAAATCCTAAGGACAGAGGAGCCTGGTGGGCTGCAGTCCATGGGGTGGCTAAGAGTCAGACACGACTGAGCGACTTCACTTTCCCTTTTCACTTTCATGCATTGGAGAAGGAAATGGCAACCCACTCCAGTATTCTCGCCTGGAGAATCCCAGGGACGGCGGAGCCTGGTGGGCTGCCATCTATGGGGTCACACAGAGTCGGACACGACTGAAGCAACTTAGCAGCAGCATACTGTCTTGATTACTGTAGCCTTGAAACATAGTCTGAAGATAGTGAGCATGATTTCTCCAGCTGTTGTCTTCTTTCTTGGGATTGTTTTGGTCATTTGGGTTTTCTGTGTGTGTTTCTATACAAATTTAAAATTATTTGTTCTAGTTCTGTGAAAAATGCTATTGATATTTCGACAGGGATTACACTGAATCTGTAGATTGCCTCGGGTAACATGGTCATTTTAACAATATTAATTCTACCAATCCAAGAACACGGTATTTCTTTACATCTGTTTATGTTGTCTTCAATGTGTTTCATCAGTGTTTTGTAGTCTTCCCAGTACAGGTCTTTTACCTGAGATCTTGTAGAATAAATTTTAAAGTGTATAGTTAAAATTTAGATTATCTAAACTTAGATTATGGGAAAATTTGCACCACCTTTCATTCACCAAAATGTAAATATCACACCAAAGAATGAATTAAATACAGTGAATTGAATGCTAGAACCCCACCACAATGACAGTAAAGAAGAACATAGGTGTTAATACCCAAAAGCAAATAAAGTGAAGAAAATAGGAACTATAATGGGCCAGAGATGTCAGTATGAGACAGGTGGAGGAGTGGTAACTGGCTGAGAAAAGTAGAGGATGCAGGAACCTAAGTGCCTGTAAAGGAAAACTTAAAGATGATATGTTAATTTATATAACAGAACTCCTTAATGATTCTGGATCTCATATCACCTGCTACAGAGAATTTAGGGAGGTTGTATGGAGCTGACATAGTTGTAAAAAGCGCAGTTTAAACCTGAGATCTTCCGTCCCTATTCAAACAAGCATTCTCCCTTCAACCACAACTCTCAAAAGAAAAGTTTGTTTTCCACGAAAGTTGAATCAGAAGGGGCTCTGGACTGAGAAACACAAAGCACAGAAAGTGAAATAAAAATATAAATTTTGACCAACATAATTCTCTCCGCTCTTCCCCTCACTCAGCTCCTGGAACATAGGCCACAAGATGGTGGTGTTCGTTATTGGAAGAATTAAATCGGACCCAGAAAAAAATGCCTACAGATACCGAAATGAGGGTCACAAAAGGAAAATGTCATTTGCTTTCCACTCAGAATTTTATCTCCACATACACACTTTCTTAGGGACCCCCAGATAGACTTTTCCTATGTAACTAGCCAAGCTCTAGTTTTGGAGGTATGGTCTCCAGGAAATAAGAATTCAAAAGTAAACTTGATGTATTTGATCCTGCAAGGAAGAGTACTGAAAGAAATTCTATAGTTTTTGAGAAGAGTTTAGGAGTGATTAGTGATGGGCACATAGAAACCAACCCAGAAAAAAAAAAAAAAATTGGGGAAGTAAGTTTGTGCAACAAGGCATATATAATCATAATGTCCTAACTGAGTCAGCAGTGAATAATAAGGATAAATGTCATAATAATGTGATTGAACTCAGTATTAACTGAATTTATTAATACTGACTTAGAATTGTGATATAAACTAATTGAAAAGGTAGAGAGAAAAGAACTGCGTGTAATTACATAAAAATCTAATGTTCTTCCTGATAGGAATTCCATGGAAAATGCCTGAAAAAGATACATTTAAAAAATGGAAGTAGCATAAATGGTTGTCCAATATCGTGGAAATTTTCAAAAGAAGCAGCTAAAAGAGTTTAAAATAACACTTTGGGAAATGGGCCCATGTGATGTGAGAGGAGTTAAAGTATAAAAGTACTGTTTTTTATTACAAGGCTATAGAATTTGATTTCTTTAACTATGTCTTATGTCTTCAATAAAAATCAAAGTTAATTTAAAATGCAAATTTCTCACCTGGAAGCAGCCCTTCAATCCCTGTTCTTGAAATTAAAGATATTTTCATGAATCTTGGATAATGTCCAGGTAGTTTATCCCTTTTCTTGGCTGAATGATACAGCTTTCCTACAATTAGGCCCTGCTCTTTGGGTGTCACAGAATCCACCTACCAGTGCAGGAGGCACAGGAGATGTGGGTTCGATCCCTGGGTCAGGAAGATCCCCTGTAGGAGAAAACGGCAACTCACTCCAATATTCTTGCCTGGAGAATCCCATGGACAGCGGAGCCAGGCAGGCTATAGTCGATGAGATCACAAAGAGCTGGACACAACTAAGCAACTGAGCACAGCATTTTGGCTGTCAGCCCCTGAAGTAAATATGTAATATTTGATTGGCTTTTTCTTGCCATGTCCTTTTTGTCACCAGTTACAAAAGGTTTGTTCAAGAATTTCTAGACTTGGGGAAAAAATTATTCTCTTTTTCTCTAAATAATAAACATGAAAGATAAGACATTGACTATATTAAGTATTTAGTACATGAGAATTTGTATTTTGAGGTTTAGGAAAAGGATAAATTACTTTTTATAAATATTTTTTGCCAAAATTGCAAAATAATTATTTAGTAAAATAAGTTGCCACTCGTATCAGTTAGCATCATTTAAGTCAAAGTGTGCGTGTGTTTTATGTACATTAAATAGGACCCTACACATCTTTAGAGGCATGTTTGCATTTGATTTAAAGCTAGAAACCCCCTATGCTTTACAACACTATTAGCATGAATGTAAAAACAGAAAAGTGTTTTACATAAGAAATATTAAAGCTATTGATTAATTCCTAGAAAAGAAAACATCAAAGCTTTCAATTTGCTCGAAAATCAGTTTTTATGTTATTTTGAAGACTCCTAATTTAGAAAGTCCAAATCATGTTTAATTTTTAAATGGAATTTCTCTTCAGTCCTAGGAAATGTATCATCAGGACTGTGTAATCAATGTGAAGCAGATGGTGGAACAATTACCTCGTGTATTTGGGCACCACCATTGGCCAATTTGTAGAGTGTGAGCCAGGAAGTTCATTCTGTTTTCAATCTGCTTTCTGTTATGATGGATAGTGGTTTTATTTATGAAAATCTTTGTATATTTTAGTGTCTATAATACAAGCTACATCTACGCAGGCAACTCTGTCTTTTCTTTAAGTTCACTTGCAGGTATATAGTGATGATTTCAGGATTCTAATTTTTGACTTTGAGCTGTGATTGATTTTCAATATCAGCATAGCTTATTACTGTCAATTCTTTGGCTAAATACTTCCTATACTAGTAGACAAATGTTAGTAGTTGATTTTTAAAACTCTTTTTAAAATTATATGGTATGGGTCATGGTTTAGAGAAGACAGTTTTGAATGCTAATTCAAAATAATGTACAAGGGTCACATTAAAAACACATTTAAAACACTTACTTTTCAGCACCTTGGATAAGCTCATCCTAAATAAAATGTATTTATATTTTAAATTACAATTAAAATGATCTGTTAATCTCATTTTTATTTCAACTTTTTCTAACACGTTATCGTATTTAGTAACTTCAGTCATCACTATCTGGCTCTCTATAGGTGGTGACATAAATACCTAGACACTTGTATGTGTATATATATGTATGCCTAGTTCTAGAATACTATTGTTCTATTTGATAATGATCAAACATTTTGTTTTAAATATAAGAAGTGACTACACAGTAATGATGCTGACCTTACTATATGATTAATATGTCTTAAACTCAAGTTTTTTTAACCAAACATAAGAGTGGACAAAATAGTATGATGAACCCTATTTTACCAACAACTACAGACTTTTGTCCATTTCGCTTTTTCAATACCCTCCTCTTACATTTTCATGTGTAGTATTCTGAAATAACTTCCCAAAGAATGATTTTTTTAAGTGTAAATACTGACTACACCAAAAAGAGTATATTTTCTCAAGATAATGATCTCACAAAATAACCTTTATCTGTTTTTCTGTGTGTATTTTTATCATTTTTTTTCTGAAAATGGTCTCTATTTTAGAAATAGATAATGATATTATTTTAGTTTCATAAAACCACATCAAGATCTTTTGAACTTGTGATGATTGTTACTGAAACTTAAAATATATCAACCTACATGGAAGAACCCTTAAAAAGACAGTTTTCTTAAGTCATTTTCTTTCTGAAAACATTGAGATTATGAGGAACGCATTTAAAAACTATGTGTTTCTAATTACAGATTATAAAAACTTTACTCTTTAACAGAGAAAATTCGTTGTTGACTTTCTGGTTTGGTATTTCTTTTGGGGGTTATAATATGGTTGGATAGCATCACCAACTCAATGGACATGAATTTGAGCAACCTCCAGGAGTTCGTAATAGACAGGGAAGCCTGGTGTGCTTCAGTCCATGGGGTCACAAAGAGTTGGACTCAACAGCCACTGAACTGAATCAGTGCAAAAGAGTTTGGGGAATATCTTCCACTTCCTATGCTTGTTGCTAAGGTGCTCATCTCTTTCTTTTCCTTTGTGACTATAATTACCATTTCACCCTCATCTTCCTTGCAATTTTCCTTGGGATTCTTCTGCATTTTATAGTCTAAATGTAAATCAAGGGAATCCAAAATTGGCATTCTGTTTAACAAAATAATTGTACTGATTTCTTCTTAGTGAAGCCAGATGCAGTTTATATTTAGGAGGCAAGATTATAGAATAAGATATATTACCAAATGGAAAAATAGTGGGAAAGTAAAGCACTGTTTCAGTGGCCTAGAATGTGGCTCATTTTTTTGTTTGTTTTCTTCTCTAATGAAGAAAGTTGACTCTGGTTTGCAAATGTGGGATGATGATCCTGAGGTAGGTTGTAGTTTTTGTTTTGTTTCTTTTTTTTCATGTATTAGTGTCCATTTCTCTTAAATAGCAGCATCTTGACTTCCCTTGGGTAAGTTTTGTACAGTCTCAGTTTTTGTAGTGGGCACTGAGTCCTGGTCTGGTACATCATATCCTTCCACCTACCAGCCATAGTAGTTGGTCCAGGGGTAAGCACATGGTTCCAGCTTGATAAGGAGAGACAGTTTTACCCAGTATGAAATTGCTGAGAAATAAAGGCACTCTTCAGTTTGGGAGGCTCTAAATCTGTTGGGACAACCAAGTGAACAGAGGCTACCTGAGAGTAAATTCACACTGCAGAAAGCAGGATTGAAAGACACTGAGGGATGGTGTTCTTATAACCCCAGTCTCTTGGTCCAGCTATTTATGATTTCAGTCTACCTGTATTTCTGGGTTATAAATCTGTATTCTTAAATGTTTTTTTCTGTGCCACTTTGAGTTTTCTTTCATTTGCAATTGAAAAAGCTCCTGAACTAATACTCCACCTAGTCAAACAACTCAAACTTTTAGTTTTTAAAAATGATTGCAGTGTCAACTTTGTCATTTTTATGCCTCATGTGCACATCTAAATCATTTTTATCTGTTACTTTAACCCCAAATATTCATAGGTGCCCTAAATCTCAAGTTGTCTCCAAGTTTTTGGCAAGCACTCATTTGACATAAGTTGAAAGGCCAGTTTGAGTAAGAGTGAGAAAATGTAATGGAGAGAATCTGACTAAAAACAAACTAATCATTTTGTTGCTCTTCTATGAAATACAAAATCAGGCCATCAGAATACAATATACTAGAATATTACTTTAGATTTCCATAAGATGCCTTCACAGAATTATGAGTTAATATAAATTTATTTAGCACTTCATGTAACAGCCAAATTAGCTTAGCTTTCTGGCATAACTACTTTCTTTTTTCCCCAGGCTATAGTACAGAAAAGGTTTACAGCAGTCTTGGGTTGGCATTCTTGTTCTAACACTAGCTCTTTATTTTAAAGAAGTTGCTTAACTTCTCTATCATTCCATTTCTTTCTCTGAGATGACACATGATAATAATGTTTTCTCTTCACATGTGGCTGTGTTACAGAATGCAATAGAAAATAGTGAGGAAAAAGTAGATAATGGAAACTAGCAGGATTTTTTTTAAATGTATTAGAGTATATTTACAATATTATGTTTGTTTCAGGTGTACAGCAAAGTAATTCGGTTATACATATACATATATTCATTCTTTTTCAGATTATTTTCCTAGGTAGATGATTACAGAATGTTGAGTAGAGTACCCTGTGCTATACAGTAGGTCCTTGCTTGTTATCTGTCTTATATATGTAGTAGTGTATGTGTTCATCCCTGGCTCCTGATATGCCAGTAAATCTGGGAAACTCAGCAGTGGTCACAACTGGAAAAGGTCAGTTTTCATTCCAATCTCAAAGAAAGGCAATGCCAAAGAATGATCAAGCTACTGCACAATTGCTCTTATCTCACATGCTAGCAAAGTAATGCTCAAAATTATCCAAGTCAGGTTTCAACAATACATGACTGTGAACTTTCAGATGTTCAAGCTGGATTGAGAAAAGGCAAAGGAACCAGAGATCAAATTGCCAACATCTGCTGGATCATCAAAAAAGCAAGAGTTCCAGAAAAACATCTACTTTTGCTTTGTTGAATATGCCAAAGCCTTTGAGTGTGTGGATCACAGTGAAGTGTGAAAATTCTTCAAGAGATGGTAATACTAGACCACCTGATCTTCCTTTTGAGAAATCTGTATGCAGGTGAAGAAGCAACACTTAGAACTGGACATGGAACAGATGGATTCCAAATAGGGAAAGGAGTACTTCAAGGCTGTGTATTGTCACCCTGCTTATTTAACTTGTATGCAGAGTACATCATGGGAAACGCTGGGCTGGATGGAGCACAAGCTGGAATCAAGTTTGCTGGGAGAAATATCAATCACCTCAGATATGCAGACGATACCACCCTTATGGCAGAAAGCCAAGAAGAACAAAAGAGCCTCTTTAAAGTTAAAGAGAAGAGTGAAAAACTTGGCTTAAAGCTCAACATTCAGAAAACAAAGATCATAGCATCTGGTCCCATAGCTTCATGGCAAATAGATGGGGAAACAATGGAAACAGTGAGAGACTTTACTTTGGGGGGGGCTCCAAAATTACTGCAGATGGTGACTGCAGCCGTGAAATTAAAAGATGCTTGCTCCTTGGGAGAAAAGCTATGACCAACCTAGACAGCTTATTAAAAAGCAGAGACATTACTTTACCAAAAAAGGTCCATCTAGCCAAAGCTATGGTTTTTCCAGAAATTATACATAATGTGAGAGTTGGACTATAAAGAAAGCTGAGCACCACAGAATTGATACTTTTGAACTCTGGTGTTGGAGAAGACTCTTGAGAGTCCCTTGGACAGCAAGGAGACCCAACCAATCAATCCTAAAGGAAATCAGTCCTGAATATTCATTGTAAGGACCGATGCTGAAGCTGAAACTCAACACTTTGGCCACCTGATGCAAAGAGCTGACTCATTTGAAAAGACCCTGATGCTGGAAAAGATTGAAGGCAGGAAGAGAAGAGGATGGCAGAGGGCTGAGATCGTTGTATGCCATCACCGATGTGATGGACATGAGTTTGAGTAGGCTCTGGGCATTGGTGATGGACAGGGAAGCCTGGCATGCTTTAATTCATGGGGTCGCTAGGAGTCAGACATAACTGAGTGAATGAACTGAACTGGACTGAACTGAAGGCTTCCCTGGTAGCTCAGCTGGTAAAGAATCTGCCTGCAATCCTGGAGACCCGAATTTGATCCCTAGATTGGGCAAATCCCCTGGAGAAGGAAACAGCTACCCACTCCAGTATTCTTGCCTGGAGAATCCCCATGGACAGAGGAGCCTGGCGGGATACAACCCATGGGGTTGCAAAGAGTCAGACGTGACTGAGCGACTAAGCACAGTATAGCACCACATGGCAGTTAGTGGCTGCATTTTTACCAACCCATTCAGATCATCCTTGGGTTGGAAAGATCCTCTGGAGAAGGAAATGACAACCCACTTCAGTACTTTTGCTGGAAAATCCCATGGACAGAGGAGCCTGGTAGGCTACAGTTCACGGGATTGCAAAGAGTTGGAAACGACTGAACAACTTCACTTTCACTTTCAGATCATTTTAAAGGTAACATAGCAATTAGATGTTAGGACTGTGTATTTTCAGGTAATGAATTACAACAGATTTGGAATTTAGGCTAATCTGTGATTTCAAAGAGCTTAATGATTTTCTTATATACCTCAAATTATACTCTTTAATTTATTTAGTCAATCAGTACTCAAAATAACTTTCACATTTGGTCTCCCAGCCATTCTTTTCTCTTTTTTTTTCTGGCAAGAGGTGAAGAGGCTACCATCAGGCTATGTGTATGATCACATATTTGCATCTTTTGCATCTTCTTGACTGTAACTATTATTTTGCCATAGAGTAGGAAAGGATGAAGTTCTAAAAATAAGGGTACAATTATTAATAATTCACCATCTCAATATGAGCCAACAGAAACTGACATTATTTTCTTTCCCACAGACAGGACTCCACATTCAGGAAGGGGAATTCCCTTGTGATGAAGTTAATGATGATGAGAATGTCCGTAAAGGGAAAAATTTCCAAAATATTAGAACTCTGACTTTTAGACCATAGTAAATATTATGGTTTAAGTGTAAGAGAAACACTGAGTGTTTTAATTCCTTTATAATAAAATTTAATAGTTTTAATTACTGTGTATAAAATATAAGCCTTTATAGGTCCTTTCTCTATGAGCAATGAAGTTTATGATTTGCTCTGAACTTCAGTTTTTCATAGCTTATCTGATCCCCATTACTGAACTCAAACTAACTTTTCCTCTGACATCAGCAAGAGCTTTTCTGAAATGTTTGCAAAGCTCCAGGTGCATGGGTCCCTGAATAAATATTATTTCAACACTGATAAGCTGCATAGGTGAAGACCAAGTTAGGAAAGAGGTCTACAAGGATTTCTTAATGAAAGCAGGTGGCTGTTGATAGCCTAAATAGGTTCAACAATTAGTTAGAACATTTTTAGGACTTTCAGTGCATCTCCCAAGGGATTTCTATAATATTTAGAAGGCACTTGTTTAGGAAGATACTCATTCATGCTCCCCTAATAGGGAGAACGTATTTTAAAAACTACATATAGTAAGACCAGAAGTTCTGTTTCTAGTAGGGAAAAACTTTAATTTTTGGATTTATTCACCTGCTAAATTTTAGGAATTTCTGCAATGTCAAAGAACTGCCTTCCTATACATGATATGGTTTTCAAGTATAAGTCAAAAGACAATTACCATATTTATTTAAGATGAACCTATAAAACATACTCTGTGGAACAAAGTTCACTTAATAAATAACAGTCCATACCAAGTTTAAGTAAACTTTATCTTCATGCATTGTATGCATTAAACATATTATCTACTCTAAATAAGGTAAATGTATCTGCTTGACTAGAGTCCCAAAATAAGATGTTGAAACTTTCTCACTATTGTCATTTTATGACACATGAGTTTCTTCTTGGAAAAATTTAAAATGCATTTATTTTTCACCTGTATTTACACTTTGACTCAAATTAATCCTTGTACAAGCCGTACTACCTATATGAGAAAAGTTAAGACCTATTAGCAAGAGTATACATAGTAAAACAATACTGTAAAGTTTAAACATTGTTACCAGCACTTAGGCAAATTAAATCCCCAAGAAATATTTTTTTCTGAAATATATTTATTGGCAATAGGGTGTGAAATAAACTAAATCAAATTTCACATCTCCTTCAATGATGTTTTTGAAACTCTGAGTAATGACCCAGGTTGAGCCATTAATGCAAATCCTCAAAACTTAAATAGTTTCTTGATGCTTTTCATTTTGAGACATCTTTTAAAGAAACAACAGATGCCTCTCTACATGCATTCTAAAAATCAATAGAATTAATCAATAATGCTCTCCACAGGTAATAAATGCTGAGAAGCATTTCTGCCTATCCATATTGATCGGGAGAATTGCTTCAGATTGGTTCTGATGTGTATAAAAATCATTTCCTTATTGATCAAAGCCTCCCTTCTCCACTCTGATATGATATTTCATATACGGCATACAACTGTTTTAGACTTCATTCATGTATATCTGTGATAAATTTCCTATGATTTGTGTATGAGACCAATTTGAATGAAATATAAATTGGGTGTTTTTGTTTCTGTGGGGGAACACATTGCTTGAAATTTATTTAAAACATGAATAATCATGAGAAATTACTGAATTTATTCTAATGAGAAAGATAATGATGTTTTTCATCACATTTTCTTTATTTGTAATAAGCTTAAAATTTTTGAGTTTGCTTCTATTTCTTATAACAGAATTCCATTTATGCAGACACATGCATTTATACAGAATGATGCTATTCCCGGTGGTATAAATAATAGAAAGCTACATAGTTTTAGTCAACAGTTGACTCAGATTGCTGGCAACTTATATTTTGGTTACATGATCAAAAATACAAGTGAACATTCTGACCTTTTAACTAATGTGTGTTGTATGTATATACATAGAATAATAGGAAAGTATGTCTTCTAAATTAACTAACAGTAAGTGTATAATTTTAATAGATATAGTTTCGTTAAATAGGACTCTATGCATCTTTGATCCAAACAATTGTTTTGGCTAATAGTACATGATAATTCATGGTTTATTGGGTAAATATTATTAGATCAATCAAGGACTTTTCCAAGAAAGCTCAAATTCTAATTCTTGATACATTAACTAGTGTTGTAAAGTATAACCAGAACCTGTTATAACATATAATATTGACAGGTCTGTCAATATAACTTGGTAAATTCCATAACCATATACTGCCTATTTTCCTCATCTGACTGTTCCATTACAAAATGGCATTATTCTGGTCAGTGTATAAACTATCGTGGAAAGTGTTACTGAACCACTATCTCCTTTTTTATTCAAAGGCTTCACTCATCTCATGACTTTCATTTGGAATTTCAGGGACTATGAATTATATAACCAAGTCCAAATATCTCTACTTTAGATAATTTTAATTTATTAATCTAACAACTTGACTTTTGTCCTTTTTCTTAATTCTGAAGAAATCTCTGATGCAAATCAAGTTGGAATTGTTCAACAAAAGAGAGTAGTTTTATTGGATAAAATATGTCCACTGCATTCAAAAATACTATTTGGGTGAGCTGAGGAAATGTCAGTCAACGTTGAAAGCATAAGTGTTGGAAGGAAGGTGTATTCTGGTTTGTTTCCCCTAGGAAAAAACTAAAGTTTATAACATCTTAACACTTACCTTTCCTGCTCACTAAGGCTCTGATGAATCTCGAACACCTGATTGGGCTCTATGAGCTCTAAAAGAACAAAAACTGCTTTCCTAGTTCTCTCACATATTCCCAGGAAGCTAATTATACAGTAAGATTCTTGGAGTCAACAAGTACCATTAGGGTAACCACAGAAATGAAATTTTTGAAATATTTCTTTTACTTAAATAGAAATTAATTTCAAGTATTCCTGGGGGCAGGCATAGATTCAGCTGGAAACTGAAGCTGCACACCCAAGAGATATTTACTCTGACTCATGTTACATTTTAGTGAGCGCAGCTTAATCACAGTGGGAGAGACAACATTGAGCCAATCAATAAAAATTCATCTGGAGGTATTAGGGCATGACGTGCAGGATAAGAGCTTTAGCTTTTGATTCATATAGTCCTCATTTCCAGATTCCACCACTTTAAGCTGCGTGACTTTGGGGGAAGTTGCTTTTATCTCTCTTATTTTCCTCCTCCTTGAAGCAGAGTATGTGCTAGCATACTCTGTGGGTCATAATGTGAACCACATGTATAGTTTAAAATTCTTACTAGCCATGTTTTTTAAAAATCTGATAAAATTAATTTTAAAAGATTTTAAATTGAATACAGTATATCCACTAGTATGTGGCTATGTAGTCAATATAACATGATTAATGAAATACTTTTCTTTTTTTTTCATATCGAGTCTTTAAAATCTGGTGAGCATTTTATAGTTGTAACACATTTCAGTTTGTATTAGCCACATTTCAAATGCTTAGTCAGTAGCCATATATGAGTAGTGGCTACTATAATGGGTAGTGCAGGTATGTATTCACCTCATAACATTGTTGTAAGGATAAAATGAGATAATGTGTGTGAAGTGTTTAGAATGGTGTGTGGCAATAAAAAGGACTAAAAAGGTAGTTGTGAAAACAGTTACGACTTAGTATTGACTGCAGCAGTGCTAAACTGGAGTGAAAAAGCAAAAATATACAACATGATTCTGTTCTAGAGTAATCACAAAGTTAAGAAGGCAAGATAAAAACTTAACTATAATGTATGGCATCTTATTACAATATGAATGTAGGAATAAAGTGCCATAAATGCTCAGAAGAGAAAGAAAGATCTTCCCCATTAGAGATGCCTTGTACACCTTGGTGAAAAGAATCATTTTGAACTGGGATTTAATCAATGGATCAATTTTTCTTAGGAAATAAGGTAAGAGACCATGAAGATGGGCTTCCCGGCTGGCTCAGACAGTAAATAACCTGCCTGCAACATAGAAGACCTGGGTTTGATCCCTGGGTCAGGAAGATTCCCTGGAGAATAGCAACCCACTCCAGTGTTCTTGCCTAGAGAATTCATGGAGACTAGCAGGCTGCAGTCCATGGGGTCCCGAAGAGTCAGACACGACCGAGCGACTTCACTTTCACTTTATACTTTCATGCATTGGAGAAGGAAATGGTAATCCACTCCAGCGTTCTTGCCTGGAGAATCCCAGGGACAGGGGAGCCTGGTGGGCTGCAGTCTATGGGGTCACACGGAGTCAGACATGACTGAAGCAACTTAGCAGCAGCAGCAGCAGGCTACAGTCCATGGGATCACAAAGAGTCAGATACGACTGAGGAGGATAAGAGAAGAAGGATAACACTTTAACCATGAAGACAGCTATTCCTTAACCATGAAAGACAGAATAAAATATTCTACCAGAGGAATAATAGAAGCAGTAATTCAAAAGTAAAGAAATGAAAACATATACTTGAGAAATGATGGCAGATTTTTAACGGAGAACACAGGGTCCATGTAAGAGTACCCTTGGGTGAGCAGATGCAGATTTGTATTAGTGAAGAGGGCTTAAAAGCCCTGTTTAGATACTACGCTGTTACTCAGTGTAAAAAGGAAACAGTAAAAAGAGCACTGATTTGGAAGTCAAAGATCTGATTTTAACAAAGTTCCACAATTACCATGAATATATATTCTTACCTTGGGCAAGTCACTTCATCTCTGAGTGTTTATAGTGAGGTGATTAGATCTAAACGTAAAATATAACCTGAGCATGTTAAGAGTTGTAACAAATTTTTGCTGTCACTGTTGTGGCTTTTTTTGTTGTTGTTCTATGCAAGTTTATGGTATTTGTTTTGGATGTTTTGGCATAATTGAAGAATGCTTTAGGAATTATTGTAGACAGATTTAATGCTAAAGAAATTGTAACGAAAAAATCACCTGGGGTTATCTTTTCAATGGTCCTCGCATTTAAAATTAAGGACTTTTGATATTGTAAACATAACAGTTGATAATGGAAAAATTGTAGAAAAGAAAAGACAAATGGATAAAGGCCAGGTTGAGGCTGGAGAGGGATAAAAGGTATGAAATTGTCACTGCAGTTTGGAGTGTGTAAAACAGAATACAGAAAAAAAAAATTGAAGTGGAAGAGCTAGACAGATAATTTTGCTGGAAATGTGGGAAGGGATGAATCATTGAGTCTTTTTAGTTTAGTAAGTACAACATATACTCTAGAATGTGTGCATTTAAGAATTGATATATGTGGAAGATGGCTGAGGAGTGGAACATGGAGTCACTTCCATCCACAAATACAGCAGATGCACAAGCAGAATAATTTCCACAGAACACTTATTGAATGCTGGTAGAAGACTTCAACCGTCCAAAAGGGCAAGAACACCTCCACACCACTGAGAAGGACAAAAGAAAAAGAGGGGAAGAGTCTAGATGCGGACTGTGCCTCAAGGAGGGAGATTCCTCCTTGAGGAATCTCAAGAGGAAAGATTCCTGAATGCTGGGACTCACCTGAGGGCAGATGAGCCTGGCTGGAGGGAGAGCTTTGGAGCCTTGGAGGAGAGTGCAACCTTTATGCACAAGACAAAACAGTAATCCCACTCATGGGCATACGTCCAGAGAAAGCTGATTTGTTAAGATGCATGCACCCCAGTATTTACAATAGCCAGGACATGGAAGCAACCAGAGGAATGGTTAAAGAAGATGGGGTATACATTTACAATGGAATATTACTCAGACTTTAAAAAAATGAAACAATGCCATCTGTAGCAACATAAATGGACCTATCATACTAAGTGAAATTAAGTCAGATAAAGCCAAATATCAAATGATGTCACTTATATGTGAAGTATTAAGAAAAATGATACAAATGAATTTACAAAACAGAAACAGTCCCACAGACTTTGACAACAAACATGACTAACAAAAGGGGGGAAATCAGGAAGCGGATAAAGTAGGAGTTTTGAATTAATATTAAAATAAATAATCAAGAAAGACATACTGTATAGCACAGGGAACTTTACTCAATAGTCTGTAATAACCTATTCAGGAAAAGAACCTGAGAAAGAATAGATACATGTATATTTATAACTGAATCACTATACACCTGAAACAACATTATAAATTGGCTATATTCCAATATAAAATAAAAGTTAAAGAATTAATTGATGTGTGTGAAAAATGACTTCTGAAGACCATTGATGTTTAATGTTCAGAATTTAACAGAGTATTAAAGTGAACCCCATAATTCTTTTCTTCAGTTTTAAGCATTAAATTTGTGCCTATAAGGAAATTCAGTGGCATTAACAGAGAAGCCCCAAATGTCACACTTATCTGAATTGTAATTTAAGAAAGAAATTTTAAAGTCAGTAAAAAGAAGCAAGGAGATCAGTTCAGACCAGTTCCATCTTAAGGGAGATTAACCATGAATATTCACTGGAAGGACTGATGCTGAAGCTGAAGCTCCAGTATTTTGGTCATCTGATGAGAACAGACGACTCCTTGGGAAAGTCCCTGATGCTGGGAAAGATTGAGGACAGAAGGAGAAGAGGGTGTCAGAGGATGAGATGGCTGGATGGCATCACTGATGCAATGAACATGAACTTGGGCAAACTCCGGGAGATGGTGAGGGACAGGGAGGCCTGGCGTTTTGTAGTCTATGGGGTAGCAAGGAGTAGGACACGACTGGGCGAATGAACAACAACGAGAAAAGAAGCAAGAGTTTTTAAATAATAAATATTTAAATTAAAATCCCAACTTTACCTTCTCTGAGTCTCACTCTTCATTAACTAAAAAGGGAGAATATCTATCTGTTAAGATTGAGTGCAGGACATGTGAGGTAACTGGTGGTGCTCTTCAGTTCAGTTCAGTCACTCAGTCGTGTCCGACTCTTTGCGACCCCATGAATCATCACACGCAAGGCCTCCCTGTCCATCACCATCTCCCGGAGTTCACACAGACTCACATCCATCGAGTCAGTGATGCCATCCAGCCATCTCATCCTCGGTCATCCCCTTCTCCTCCTACCCCCAATCCCTCCCAGCATCAGAGTTTTTTCCAATGAGTCAACTCTTCTCATAAGGTGGCCAAAGTACTGGAGTTTCAGCTTTAGCATCATTCCCTCCAAAGAAATCCCGGGGTTGATCTGCAGAATGGACTGGTTGGATCTCCTTGCAGTCCAAGGGACTCTCAAGAGTCTTCTCCAATACCACAGTTCAAAAGCATCAATTTTTCGGCACTCAGCCTTCTTCACAGTCCAACTCTCACATCCATACATGACCACAGGAAAAACCATAGCCTTGACTAGACAGACCTTAGTTGGCAAAGTAATGTCTCTGCTTTTGAATATGCCATCTAGGTTGGTCATAACTTTTCTTCCAAAGAGTAAGCGTCTTTTAATTTCATGGCTGCAGTCACCATCTGCAGTGATTCTGGAGCCCAAAGAAATAAAGTCTGATACTGTTTCTACTGTTTTCCCATCTATTTCCCATGAAGTGATGGGACCGGTGGTGCTCTTAGTGCTCGATAAATAATGGCTACTGTGAATTCATTCTAGCAGAACTGAAAGACAAACTCATCTCCTTTCTTTTCAAAAAATATTATGTATTTATTTCATACCACAACTCCTCCTACATCAAGCATGTGTTGACTGTTGATTATGCTATTTCATAATTAATGTCAAAAATATTGTAGTAGGTAATATGCAGAATTCCTAAGCTTAAGTAGAATTTGTCTAGGTAAAGAGATGAGTGGTGAAAAAATTAAGATAACTCTTGGGTATTTTTGGTATTTACTCTCAAATTGAATTTACACGTTTATATCTAAAATCAAAAGGCTTCCCTGGTGGCTCAGACCATAAGGAATCTGCTTGCAATGCAAGAGACCTGGGTTCCATATCTGGGTTGGGAAGATCTCTTGGAGGAGAGCATGGCAACCCACTCCAGTATTCTTGCCTGAAGAATCCCCATGGAATATTTTGGGGCTGGTGTCTCAGACAGTAAGGAGTCTGCCATTAGTTTTTTAAAATGCCAGCATTTTACTAATATTTGCACATTTTGTTAATATGCAATGAGTTTCCAATTTTTGTTGGTTCACACAGTGATTCCATATACCCAGATACAGTGTTACCACTTGATTTCCATGGGCTATTTCAGTTTATATACATCAAGAGATTCAAAGATTCAAGTCTTTATACCAAATCCAATTGAGACTGCTTTGCTCCAGATATTATTAAACCTGTATTTTTTTTTCAAAAATTTTCTTTCTAAAACAGAGTATAAAGAAGCTCTATAATGTTAAGTATATTTAGTACTAAAATTTGAAAGAAATACTAATTTTTTAAAGATTTATTGGCCCATTTATTGGCTTTGAGTGAAGGCAAAATTTAGTGCTTTCTTCTTTAGCCAGAAGAAGCTGGCAAATTAATCCAAAGGAGTAAAATGAGTAGCAATACAAGTTGTCCTCTTTCAAACTCATTGGCAGGTGAAGAAGATAGTTATTTAACTGACAAGAAGTTATTCTGAATTATTGATAGATTAAAATAAGTATTGAGTTTTTCAGAGATGTGTGGATCAGAAGATAGTCATAATCATTCATTATTTATATCTACTGATTTACATAAAAAATAACATTTAGAAAATTATATCAATCTCCTCCCTGGACTGCCTACTTCCTCCCTATTTTGTAAAAGTCTGGGCATCCTGATAATATAAATCTTAACCAAAAGAGGAGCAAGTCATTTTTATGTAATACATGTTGAAATATTTATATTTTTAAATATCTTTATTTTTAGATCATTGTTGATAAATTGTAACACTAAGTATTTTAATCATATACTGTACAGTTCCAGTTCATTTGCTGAGTCATGTCCAACTCTTTGTGACCCCATAAACTGCAGCACACCAGGCCTCCCTGTCCATCATCATCTCCCGGAATTTACTCAAACTCATGTCCATCGAGTCGGTGATGCCATCCAGCCATCTCATCCTCTGTCGTCCCCTTCTCCTCCTGCCCCCAATCCTTCCCAGAATCAGGGTCTTTTCCAATGAGTCAACTCTTTGCATGAGGTGGCCAAAGTATTGGAGTTTCAACTTTAGCATCATTCCTTCCAATGAACACCCAGGACTGATCTCCTTCAGAATGGACTGGTTGGATCTCCTTGCAGTCCAAGGCACTCTCAAGAGTCTTCTCCAACACGACAGTTCAAAAGCATCAATTCTTCGGCTGCAGTCACCATCTGCAGTGATTTTGAAGCCCCCAAAAATAAAGTCTGACACTGTTATACTGTACACCCATGTGATATTTGTGGAATGTGTGCATTTATAATTTAGTATAATCATTCTTAAATACTATGCTAAATGAGATTTTAAATAGTCTATTTACTCAGGAATTGCATATTAGGAGTCAATGTTTTATTAAAATTTATAATGGTTAAGTATTTTGTTAAAATGTTATAAAATTTTAAAATAGAAATACTTCTTTCACATTTTTTTAGAAAGACATATTCAACATGAACATTGTTAGTACAAGTTTTCATAAATTCTCATGTACTATTTAAAGTTTCATATCTATTGTATTTTAATTCCACTGACCAAGTTTGATGTAGCTAAATCTTCTATCCTTCCTAAATTTTCATTAAGACTGTGACATTGGTATGACAAATGATTCATCCTGTAGATTATTTTTTATTGTCAGTCATCAGGATGTTTAGAAAGATAACTGTGCATATGTTTATAAATACTTTCTAGAGATGTTACCAGTAGTCTGTGATTTTTTTCTTTTGAAAGCACCACCCTTCTCTCACACCAGTAAATACTAATGTAGTAATTGATACATCCTGATTAGTAATTGACACACCCTGGTAAGTAATTTTGAAAATCTTCTAACCTAGAAGCAGTTACGGAGAAGGCGATGGCAACCCACTCCAGTACTCTTGCCTGGAAAATCCCATGGACGGAGGAGCCTGGTCGGCTGCAGTCCATGGGGTCGCATAGAGTCGGACACAATTGAAACAACTTAGCAGCAGCAGAAGCAGTTAAGCACCTCAATTCCCAGTAAAATTAATTTGATGTCAGACATTCTATGCCATGTAATAATCCAATATACTTCATAGAGGTGAACATGATGTTAAATAGATAGATGGATACACACAATCTTACAGTCTTTTGAAAATGACTTCAAGTAAACTTGCAAACCTCACCATGAACTTGCTGACTCAAATCTGTTCAAGCAAACACACCTTTTTTAAATACCTGCACCATGATATTGTTGAATATATTAGTCAGTTCAGTTCAGTCGCTCAGTCGTGTCTGACTCTTTGCAACCCCATGAATTGCAGCATTCCAGGCCTCCCTGTCCATCACCATCTCCCAGAGTTCACTCAGACTCACATCCATCCAGTCCATGATGCCAACCAGCCATCTCATCCTGGGTCATCCCCTTCTCCTCCTGCCCCCAATCCCTCCCAGCATCAGAGTCTTTTCCAATGAGTCAACTCTTCTCATGAGGTGGCCAAAGTACTGGAGTTTCAGCTTTAGCATCATTCCCTCCAAAGAAATCCCGGGGTTGATCTCCTTCAGAATGGACTGGTTGGATCTCCTTGCAGTCTCAAGGGACTCTCAAGAGTCTTCTCCAACACCACAGTTCAAAAGCATCAATTCTTCGGCACTCAGCCTTCTTCACAGTCCAACTCTCACATCCATACATGACCACAGGAAAAACCATAGCCTTGACTAGACATACCTTAGTTGGCAAAGTAATGTCTCTGCTTTTGAATATGCTTTCTAGGTTGATCATAACTTTTCTTCCAAGGAGTAAGCGTCTTTTAATTTCATGGCTGCAGTCACCATCTGCAGTGATTCTGGAGCCCAAAAAATAAAGTCTTACACTGTTTCCACTGTTTCCCCATCTATTTCCTGTGAAGTGATGGGACCAGATGCCATGATCTTCGTTTTCCGAATGTTGAGCTTTAGGCCAACTTTTTCACTCTCCTCTTTCATTTTCATCAAGAGGCTTTTTAGCTCCTCTTCACTTTCTGCTTATGAAATAATATACTCCTGTCATAAAATTCCAATATTATTATTTTCTCTATTTTATTGATCAAATTTTTAAAAATTACTAATAACTTTTACAAATATTTTCAATTATAATTTTTAGAGATTTGACTCCAACAAAAGGTTTAATGGCTAAATTCTTTTCCTTTTCTTTAGGGGCTTTGATTCTACTTGGTTTTCTTTGCAAAAAAATAGAAAATGATATTTACCACCTACCTTGTTATTATATGAAGATGAGACAAAGAAAGTCATTTGATTCTTAGGAAAGTCACAAACTATGTGTCTATAGTGTAAGGCTGAAAATGAAATCCATACGTAATGTCTCTGTCAGCAAAGACTTGGTAGAAGGGGCTTTGTAATAAATATTCACTTCTGCTGCTTTGGACACTCAAATCCATCCTAAGGATCTTTGCTGTGTCAGGCTTTGTTCTAGATGAAGAAGCCCAGTAGATATAAAGGCCATATCTTGCAAATAGGCCATATTTATCATGGTCAATTTTACCATGTTTTAGAGACTCTTCATGGCAATTTGGATTATAATATGTGATTAAATATTTCACAGTGACCTTTATGGCAATATCATTATAGAATTTTTAACATGGAATTGTAAGCCCTGGGATTTCTTTGGAGGGAATGATGCTGAAGCTGAATCTCAAGTACTTTGGCCACCTCATGCGAAGAGTTGACTCATTGGAAAAGACTCTGATGCTGGGAGGGGTTGGGGGCAGGAGCAGAAGGGCATGACAGAAGATGAGATGGCTGGATGGAATCACTGACTCGATGGATGTGAGTCTGAGTGAACTCTGAGAATCGGTGATGGACAGGGAGGCCTGGCGTGCTGCGATTCATGGGGTCGCAAAGAGTGGAACACGACTGAGAGACTGAACTGAACTGAAAGCTCTACTTTTACAGTATATCACCTACTTAACATTGGTCAAGAAGGTGTCACTGATAACAGTGCTGTGCTAGATATGACAAAGCTAATGACTAAAAAATCCAGACTGTATACAAAGTGCTGGTGACTAAATGTGAGCTCCCTCCAATACCTAGGGTGTCATCTTAAGCAAGTTATTTAGCCTTTCCAAGCCTCTTTTTCTTCGCCTATCTAGGAGTTATTATTTTCTTTATCATTAGATATTGTAAGATTATCTGGAATTATAGATAGTAATTAAATTTGCTGAATCTAGTGTACAACATGTTGAAAGAGTTTAATGAATTTTATGATTCATTAAATCATAATATGAATGATAATATATATACCTTCTAAGTGTATATATATATATACCTTCTAAGTATGGTTAAATAATCCCACGGACAGTACTAATATCACTTATTTAACCCACACACTGAGCTTATGTAGACATATTTTGTTGCTTTTACTTACTTCCAAATTCCCTGATAGTTTGCAGCAGGATTTATTTAATAAAAGTTTTAGTTGTAATTGTATGTGGATATGTTTTTCATTTTAAGGAAATTATTCAGTCACAAATATTGGTATAAAAATTATGAGAATACTCTGTGCTATACTTAGCTCTTTTATGATACAAAATTTAGTTTAACAGAATTTTAAATTAGATTAAAAATGCTGAGACATGTTTGAAATGGAGGTGTTTATTTTCACTTCAACTCCAAATAAAAGCTTGCTGGACTAATGAGTATCACAATTTTTAAAGTATAAATGCATATTGTTATAGTTTTAAGCAGTGATGTAGTATAATAAACAAATTTTAGTATAATAAACAAATTTAAGTATAACAAATGTAAGTATAAATTATCCACTGTGTATATATTTATTTATGTATGTATTAGTGTGTATATTTATATCTTTGCCATAGATAGTTTTGAATCCTATTTTTAAAACTTTTCCAGAGATAATTCTCTTGAAAAGAAAGGTTTATCGTTTACTTGCTTTCAATCTCATCTTCTCAAAATTATTTATTAATCCCAAATACAAGGAGACTAGCGGGGCATTTTATGACCTCTACATATAAAACAGATCATTTTAAATTTTTTAAATCTACTCATTGGCATATCTTAATTGTGGCTGGGATTATTTCCTATACAACCAGGAGTTGGTTCAGATTTGTTGACTAACATCTAACACGAGTCTGAATTATAGTTGAAACAAAACTGTATATTTTGTTGCTTGTAAACTGTTACTGCTTGAAATAAAACTTTGATTTTCTTTCTCTCTCCCTTCCTCTCTCCCCCTCTCTCTCTGTCAGGTCGAGTTTTAGCTCAGGCAAGTGGCAATGGGGTTATCCATTTGCTGGATCTTAAATCTGGGCAGATTCACAAACTGATGGGCCATGAGAGTGAGGCTCACACAGTCATATTTTCTCGTGACGGAGAGACTCTGTTCTCTGGAGGCTCTGATGGCACCGTTCGAACGTGGTCTTGATGGTCAGTGTATACCACTGTGGAGGGTATTCCCTTTAAGGCTTGACAATGCCTCATATTGTCCCAAACCAGTAAATAGCTGGTTAAATGTGTCAGCAGGTAACATTTACAATTTTCTTTAAAACTTGCTTTGGACATAAATGTTAGTGCTCATACTGTTACCAATAAAAAATAATAACTTTCTGCCTATTTATTTGTCTTTTTTTTTTTCTCTCTCTCCTTTTGATAAGAATTCCGAAACAGAGCATCTTTGCTAGTGGTTTGGAAGAAACAGTTTTACAATGACGCCTAATGACAGACTAGATGAATTACAGGAGATTGATTTTGAATGTTAGAAAACAAACTGCAGGAGAACCAGGCTACTTTAAAAAAAAAAAAAAAAAAGAATCAAATCTAAACTGAAAGAAGACCTTAAGTGTAATTATGTATAGCACGGGGAAAGGCTTTCTACAAGCAAAGGGTCAAGTAGAATTTGGGAGCATACGTTTTCACAAATTCTTTATCAATGATTGTGCTTTATCTGTTAATAATAATCAGAGACTGCAGGTGGCTTAAATCTAAATGCAAAGCTCTTCAGAACTTTCATCTCTGCAGCCCATGCAAGAATGCATCGGGTATAGTTACAATGTTTTTTATTTAATTATTTGATTAGTGTTTTATTGTAATTTCAATGCAAGTAAGTATATCGCACGCACGTGAAATGCCTTTTCCCCTCCTAACGCACGCATCCACAGTATAAAATGCGACTGCTTAGAGAATGCTCTAGCCTGATCTCAAGGAGCAGCTCGGGATTTCGACCTAGCTGGGCTCAGAAGCCAGTTGTTGGCGCTGTCCGTGGTGCTGAGGAATTCCCGGCTGCCGGCAGAATGAGCTCCGAATCAGCAGTCTGCAAACTGCTCTCAGTGATGCAGAAACCCAGCTAAAGTTGCTCCTTTCCTTCACGTCCACAGTTAGCATTTTCTGGAGTGTAAGAGGGGATTCAAGCAACATATTGTGGATGATGCTGATGTTATTGCCGGCGGAGTGGGCTTTAAGCTACAGCATGCTGTTGCTGATTTTGATCCTCAGAGCCTAGCCAAATCACCTCTACTGCCGTATCAAACACTGTGTAAGTGAACTCATGTGTGGAGGAGGCATAATCAGCTGGGAAATTTCTTAGAAGTATCTGGGAAAAGGCTAAAAATAAGTTCAACATGATTCTTCTCCTGAGGTCTGGATTGCTACAGGACCAGCATTGCTTCTTGCTTTGAATTCTGAAGACAGGTCCAAAGCATATTTCTTATGTGTGTCTGCTGTGTTTCTCTCTGGAAGGGCGGGAGACTGCTTCTTGACTGTGTTCTGAAATGGGAGGTAGAATGGATTGCCTTTAATTCAAGCCTGAAAAATGTATTCTTTGGATAATTAAAGAGAAACTGCTTTCCTAACACAAGCGTGATCTTTTAGTTCGTATTGGTTTGTGACCCCCACCACCACCATTTAACCTCCAGAGTGATTAGGTAAGTGTATCTTATGACATGAGTTATGTTTGTTTTCTCAAAGAAATAGATGCAGTCATTTTAAATCATATGTAGCAATGTGGGGAGGGGGAAAGTTTAGCTGGGAAGCGATCCTCAGTTTAGCAGTGTTTACTTACTTAATAAAGATCTTCGGATAAACATTTTGATTTCTATAATATTTCTTCTCTTAAATAAATATTAAATTGCACAACAGTAGCACAGTTAGGAAGAATGCTTTTTTAAAAATAATAAGTTTCTTACATTGAAGATAAGACCTTGTTTTTTCCATGCAAATTTAAAAATGTATTTTATATTTAAAAAACATGTTTAATGTTTATATAAAGTGAGTATGACATCCCTATATTACCTTTGAGTTTGCATTTACCCTAACCTGACACATTAATGCCTACCTGTAGCTTGCAAAGAGATCATTTTCTGTCTGTGTCCTTTTGAAACAGAATGATCTGGGTATTTTATTTGGCTTATCTTGCATGTATTGACAAGATACTACTAGAAAACTGTAAGAAAGCACAGTGGCTCCTTTTTCTTCTAAGATAAACTTTCTAAGTGTGTAGGAAATGTATAAATGCATGACTTAATTAGAAAATTATGATTTTTCAGAAGCTTGTGTTATGTCTGTAGCCTCTATAGTAATTTAAGAGAAAAAAATGCTTTGTCAAAGGGAGCTTCCAGCTTCTCAAGTAGAATTATAGGTTTGCATTTTTTTCGTTCTGTCATGACTCATTATTTTTGACATATTTTAAAAGAGATCCATCTCCTATATCATCACCTTCGCAGAAGGAATTCTAATATTAGAGAGTTTTTTCTCTTGAAGGAAGGCATGAATATACTATCTTCCATTTTACTATTACCAGAATTTCCATATCTAACTTAAAATGCAAATATAACAGTTATTGAAGTTTTCTAATGCCATCTTTATCTTACTTAAAATTATTATGTGCATATGTTAGACTAAAATAGATGGTTTATCACTGCTATTATAATCTGAAAATAAATGAATGACCCTTGTAAAATGATCTGGAAATGCTCTATATACAATTTTAGCAATATTGGCATAAAGCCAGCAACATGTAAATAGACAAATGAATTATTTAACATTTTTTTCAATCTATTACTCCCTAAAGTCACAATTTCTCCAAGGCTTTGTATGAGATAGTCACTCTAACCATTTAAATAAGAGCCCACTACCAACACTCCCATCAAGTACTAATACTAAGTGAAGTTTACAGGAGTCAGTAACACCAAAGTATATAAGGTACATTTTCTATGAATTGACAATACCTTATTATTTTAGGAAACTTCAAACAGTTGTCCATTGGCATTTTTGTGCAAATTGCCTAAATGCAAGTATCTTTGGCATGTCAAAAAGAGAGGTATATTTTTGAGAATATGTGAATGCTATTTTACATTGAAGTAATCCAAGTATTATTTCTTACATGAGTATTAGACTCAAGTTACTGTAAAAATAATTTACAGATACATCCTTCCTGCCCACTAGGAGCTTACTTCCTGAATAAAATAAAGGTGTGGACAATAATACAAATAAATTTATTTTTAACAAATCCTTTTCAGTACATGGCATTTTCTTATTTATTATGTAAAGTTTTCATTCTGTTACTCACTATGGAATACTTGTGCTATTTTCCTTTTTAACTATGTTTCAAAATCCAAATTCATATCCACCTAAACAAGTAAGCCATATTGAGACCACTGTTGTTCTCCAATTATGGGCATAAAGAAGTAGGAAGGCCTTTGTACCAGCTTCATCCAGTGATAATTTGCATTCAACTGTTGTTTTTTTGTCTTTCTTTTAGAAGCAGCATGTTTTCTCATTAATCTCTGGAGTTTTCACACAGATGACTGTAACATATATACATTCTGTCACTCACTAGTTTAGTTTTGTCAGTGAACTCAAAGAGTGTGCATTCAGATATTCTTGAGTTAATTGTAACTATTAATACTAGCAAAATTGAGTCTCTGTAAAACCACTTCTTACAAGATAGACAAAGCTAGACCTTTGAAATTCAGAAGGTAAATTAAAGCTTAAATATCAAGGTAAAAGAAGTTCACAAAGGACAAATTTTAATGCATATGTTGTCAAGGATCAACCCTCCAAACTTCATAATAAAGTGCAGATAGTTGCATGAACTTAGTCTATCTGAGGTTTTAGTAGCTTCCAAATTGGGTTTCCCAGGTGGCTCAGTGGTATAAAGAATCCTCCTGCAATGCAGAAGACTCAGGATTGATCCCTGGGTCAGGAAGATCCCCTAGAGAAGGAAATGGCAAATTGCTCCAGTATTCTTGCTTGGGAAATCCCATGCATTTCCCTGAGGAGACTGACAGGCTACAGTCCGTGGGGCCGCAAAGAGTCGGACATGACTTAGCAACTCAACAACAACAACAAAACTTCCAAATAGATCTCAAATAAACAGATCTCAAACATGTTAAAAGCATGGGTTTAAATGAACCTATATTCTATTTATATATGTCAAATCATTCTTTTTAAATATTTGTTTTCAGCTTGCCCCTCTTGTATTCTCATGGAAGGAGCTGAGTATATCTAATATTAGGAGCACATCCAGAAGCCGTTGAGGAGGGGGATGGCTCTTCATATTCATGAAGCTTGCATACTGCTATTGGTCATCCCCGGACTGGTCACCTCTGCTGCCATCAGTCATGAAGACTATCCTGCTGATGAAGGTGACCAGACCTCCAGTAACGACAACCTAATTTTTGATGACTATCGAGGGAAGGGGTGTGTGGATGACAGTGGCTTTGTATACAAGTTGGGAGAAAGATTTTTCCCAGGGCATTCCAACTGCCCATGTGTCTGTGCTCTGGATGGACCTGTCTGTGACCAGCCAGAATGCCCTAAAATTCACCCAAAGTGTACTAAAGTGGAACACAATGGATGCTGTCCTGAGTGCAAAGAAGTCAAAAACTTTTGTGAATATCATGGGAAAAATTACAAGATCTTGGAGGAATTTAAGGTACGAGTTGCCCTCTATATTCATTGAACACTAATATTTTACACCACATACTTAGATCACGACATTAAAATTACAGTTGAAAAAGCACATTTTTAAGTTTTTCTTTGATTTACAAAAATGTGACTCCAGTTAGCCTAAGTACCACTATGGTGGTACAATAGGCAATTGGTTTGTCGACCAATATCTGCAGGGTTTCACAAGAATTTTTTTTCCTTCAGAAGTATTTGGAGCATGCTTACCATCTTTTATTCTTGCCCTTAAACATTTCATTGTGTTATTACAAAATATGTTTTCTAATGGAAACAATTTTGTTTAAAAACTATATGTTTATTAATGTTTAAATTTTGTGAGTTTTGTGTGTGAGTGTATGTGGCTTATTAGCCTGTATTTGGAGCTATTTAATTGTAGTCTAGAATTATCTATTTAGTGTATGGAAATTCAAGTACTACAGAGACACACTTCTGAGCTGTGGTCTTTGTATTAAGAATATGCGTTGGACTTACTTGTTTTAGAACATGATTCCCATTCTGTTCTCTTATCTTTAGATGTTTTTTTTTTTTTTTTGGACATATAAGATCCCAGAGAAAATTGAATTTTATCATAGACCCTTGTAAAACGTAGTTTTTAAAAAAGGCTAATTTTACAGGCTTCCAGCCTCAATGGTATTTTCAGTCTTTCTTTTATGCTTGTGTCATGTTGTCAAGTAACATGGACTTCATTTTTACCTCTTCTTTGAGCATCTTTTTTCTAATGACTGGTTTTAATTAGGGTTTCATACAAGCCAGATCTGAACCCTTAAGGTATAAATTAATATATCAACATGCCCTCAAATGCAATGACAGTTTTGCCTTGTGGTTTCTGTCATATTGGTGGCTTGATATAAAGATTTTCATTTTACCTAACCAAGTTCTGTGACAACATGCTCAGAAATATGTAAGCAAAAGAAGTTGTAGCTAGTTTTCAATGTGTTTATGTGTAAGAGAAGAATGTTCAGTTATTAGCATTGACCCAATTTCCTTCTTTACAAGAGTCAAATGGTAGAAGTCAATACACGGGAAAAGGTTTTAACAGATCATGATCAGAGTACTTCCTGTGTGTTGGCAATTCATTGCATTCAGTCTATTCTAAGTTGTGGGTTCAAACCAGATCTAATTTACCAAGAAACCCAATAATTTGGACTAGTTTCTTTAGAACATGAGAGAAATTTCAGTGATAATTATCACATTCAACTTTCTTATATGTAAGTGTTATTCTAGACTTTTTCATGTATTATGATATTTTGCTGTACAACATTGAGAAGAGGCCTGAGAATCTAGTAAAATTACCATTACTGACATCAAATAATAGTTAAGAGTGTCATACATTTATCAGTTCCTTTCTGGTCTTTAATACATTGGACACATTTCGACATAGGGTAACAAAAGTAAATGCAAGTACTTAACACATGACTGACTGTAGTCATGGTTCTAGAATCAGGTTACTCTCCTCTAATACGCATTTTTATTTAGAGTCGAATAAAAAGACATTTTAAGATAGCCTAGCCCAAGCAAAGTTGTATGCCAGATAAAATTTGAGATTATTAAATATTGACTACCGAATTAAATAAAAGAATAAAAGATACTGATTTTTTTGAACTTAGCTCATCACTAAAAATGCTATAGTTTTCCCTGTTTTTGTTAGATTCTTATTCCAAAGATAGAAACCATTTTGCCATATCAAACAAGAAAGATATATCGTTAATAATTCCTTCATTCTAATTATCTGTGCATGCTGTAATTAATATTTAACCTGTTGATATGTACAATGTTTTCCCTGACTTTTCACTGATTTTAAATCAATGTGATTTTTAAAAAAGAAAACAGATACCACTTTTTCACAAGGATTTAGTTTTAAGAGCTCTAGAGATTTTCTAGATTAAATTAATAAGATTGGAAGAACTGAGACCAACCAAGTTTGATACTTGTCCAAAATTGTCAAGTTATTTAACCTTTTTCTGAAAACATTCATTCTAACAATAAAGCCTATATCACTTCTCAAAACACTTTGGCTCTAGAGTCAGAAAGACCTGGATTTATATCCAGATTCATCACTTAGATGTAAGATTTTAGAAGGAGTCTTTAAACTTTTTGAGCCACAGTAACATTCACTACAAAATTACCATCATAATAATTTCTTCTGTTGAGAGGAGATATTGGAAAGAATTAGTGAAATAATTTATATGAAGTTAGGAATCTTGTACACAATAGATACTGAAAAAGATGGTCCTTTCACTCTTTCTGAATCCTAGCATCCAGGAATTTTCTCTGAGTTCTGCATTCTTTCATGTCTTCACCTATGTCTCATGATGGAAGCTTCACTTTAAAAGTCACTCAACTGAAAAAATTCCAACAGTTTTTTAAATTTCATACTTATCTATGTAAACTATTATGCCTAAGTAAATATCAGCCATCTTGCTTCTCTTCTAATTTAGTTTCTTGTCTCTTGTAAGCTGATTTTTAAAGCTACATGCAGCTTTCACATAATAATCTTGGCATGTTATTAAGGAGCCTGTATAGTGGTATTCTTGTATGTTATATATTCATCTGATAAGCATTTGTTGGACTTTTTAGTATACAAGATACTGTAGTTGTACTGTACATGCATTAGAGAGTAAAAGATCTAGAAGGGAACATCTCCACTCACAAGGAAGGCATGAACTAAGTTGGAGAGAGAAGTGGGGAAAAGGCAATGTAAAGCATGTGATTGTGAAGGTCAACACCAAGGGGATTATGGTGCCAGAAACTTATCAACGTGGTATGAGGTTTGGTCAGACAAACTAAACTGTCTTTTTCTTCAGGAAGGTCAAAGAGGAACATATTCTTAAAAAATTAAAATTTATCTAGGAGGATTAAAATTCCAAAGAGGAAACTGCTTAAGCAAAGTCAGATATTTGGATAAATAAAATCAGCAAGAAAAGAAGAAAGATGAGAATGACAGGGAACTGAATCTTACTAAAATGCTATTATCAGAAGAAAGAGGTAAACTTGAATAGTGTTTTCAGAAAGTGGAAAGAGGAACTCGAGTACTAGGCCAGAATAGATTCAGTCTAAAGAGTAACAAGGGACAAAATGCAGGTTGTTATACATAGAGTTGACCTAGTTAAATTACTTTATAGCCAAGTATTTAATTGAATGGAAGTGAAGAGAGATTAATGGCTGGGAAAGCGGAACTGTTGCAGAAAACAAAGAATGAGACCAGCTTGTATAAAGACAAAAACATTCAGGGACAGTCTTGAAGATAAAAACCGAAATTCCCTAGTAGAGTCGATTCTACTCACCAACGTCTTCAAGTTTATTAAACTCTCAGTGACTTCTCTTCCCTGTGTGCTGGCACATGCTGGCCCACACCTTTTTACCATTTATGCACACATGTGGAAGTCCAACTAAACTGCTTCCGAACTCCGGTTAAATCTCATCTCAACTGCAAAGCCTCCTCTGACTGGCCTACTGCTGTATCCTGGGCTGCATCTCATACCATTATAACAAGGACAGTAGTCAGAGCCAGACACCATTAAGAGCTTTATGTGTATTATAGCACATTTCATGATAACACTATGAAATGACACTGTTATTAGCAGTGTGTTACAGATAAGAAAACTGAAGCACCAAAGTGTAAATAGCTTGCCCAACACCATACCTAACATAGAAAAACTAGGATTCAAATCCAGGCTTCCTGGCTTCAGCATATAAACTCATTACCACCATCTTTATCACACTGCAATAATGTAAACTGAAAGGACTTCTCTCTCCCCCACTGGACAGTGAAACATTTAAGGCTGGGGACAATGTTTTCTTTTTGCTCCTTGGTCCCAACCCCAGCACCATGTAAACCACATAACAGGCATTTAATGTATTTTGGTGAATAAAGTGAGTCAGGATATAATTAAACAGACAGAATATAAAAGGTTAAAGTTCCCTTAAAGTACCTTTGTTTCTGTTTATGTGTTGATCTCTCCATTTTAATCAGAGAAGCATTCAAACTTCAGGTAGAGTGCTCTCTGGCCCCTACAGATTACATACATTGTTCATAAAGCATGTATTTCCATCCTGCTTCTGCTTTCTACTCCGTCTCCCCACCTCTTCCTAACTAATGCTCACCCTGGATTGCCTTTCCATCCCAAGTGTAATGACCACTCAGTGTTTTAGTTGTGTGGTCTGATGCTATACAGTTACAAAAACATGTCACTACATCAGTGTTTTCTGATCACTAAATTTGAATGTAAATTGCTATACACGTGTCACCTGATGGAAAAAATACTGTCATTTATAAACATTTGGATTTTTTCCAACACTTACTGATATAAGGTTTTAAAATGGCTTTCACACTCTCCTTTTTGAAAACTGAATTTTCCAGTGTTCTGGTAATATTGTATTAAGATAAAGGTCATCATGTACTAGGTTTTCTCTTCTTTCATGTGTACTCAGGCAAAATGACACTGGAACCTACTTTTTAAGAAATAAGTATAAATAATAAATTACAGTAGCATTTCCTACAGAAAACCTTGATTGGAAATGTAGGTTGTATCGGGTGTGCTTCTGTGCTTAACCATCTCATGCTGAGTTTTTTAAAGGGAGAAATAATTTCTTATTTTTCTCAATATTTTTATAACTCTCACTCAGCTAGAATTAGCCTTTTTGGAATTTTTTATACTTCATAACTTGTACTGATTTAGTTTTAGGTCAGACACTGAAGATTATACTACTTGCAACTGAAAGAGATTTTTTTTTTTTTATTTCAGCTTTGCATAGCCTGTCTTAAAGTGATTTTCTGCAGTCAACACCCAGTACCCCTACTTGAGGATTTGGATTTGCCCAAAACCTGCCTTTATCTTCAGGCACTGACCTTTGTACTCTTCCCATTATGGGCCAAAGACAGTTGATCAAGTTTCTGGGTTTTATTTTTAATAGGTTCAGTGTGATTATTTTCTCATTTTGCACATTTTGTAAATATGTTACAGCTTTAAAAAAAAAAAATGTTTTCATGCTGTGGTAAGCTGTTTAGTTTTTGCCCTGAATTTTGGACTTAGCATTTAAATCTTGAGGAAAGCAGCAAACAGGACAGAGAATTAATCACTCAGAGTATTCTGCCAAATCATCACACCCATAAAAACTGTCGATGCCAACTAAGATTGAGAACTGACTCACTCTAAAATGGCTACATTCACAGGAAGACAGGTTTCCCAATTTTCTCATTAATCTATGTCCCATCATTAATGTCCATATAAAAGTGAGTAGAAAGGATTTTTCAAGTTAGGATTAGGAGATTTCTTTTTTTTTTTCATGTCTGTTTTAATACAGGAAAAGGATGAAAAGCAGCATATTCTAGGAACTGATTACCAAATATGTGAAAGAACAGGGGGAAAAGCTGTAAAGAAATTTCAATGAGGGGATAATTGTTTGCAGAAATGCCATTTATTGTACCCCACCCACTCATCTGCCATCGCACCAGTTCCTATTAATATGAGAGGCACAGAAACTAAGATGTTTGTACTAGACAAAGAGATACAGAATGCATCTTTCCAAATGTATGAAGATTGTAGTATGTATTGTATGTATTTCATTGCCACTAAATGGAATCAAACTTGCTATGAACATCCTGCTGAAATATGGGAGACAAGGCAGGAAAGACCTCTCATCTTAACAACTGGGAGGGGTTTATTTTTTTTTTATTTCTGTTTTTTTGATCACCTGTATTCATTTTAATAATGGAAAATGGGTGAATCTTAAGAGTATGAGTGGGGTTTTTAAACATATTTTTCCCAAGAGGGGATAGACAAGTTCTTAACAAGTAGTTGAGGCATTTGTAAGATTCCATTGAAAGTCAGTCCTAGAAAACATTATAATTTCATACAACAAAGATAACTGAGGTCTTTGTTGGGAGATTGAGAAGACTAATTCCACAGTTGTTGACTCTACAATATGCAGTTTTTGTTTTGCAGATCATGTTGTTTTTAGTATTAAAATTGCCTCTGAGTGAATTCAAGCATAGGTTTTTTTCCTTTCAAGTAGCTGCAAAATAACAGAGATTAAGTAATCTTAATCAGTAATGACTGTTGCTCATCTGAAACTCAGCCCCCAGCATGTACCACAAGCAGCCTCAAAGTGGATCATTCTCAATGATCATTCTCCCTAGAGGGAACACCCATCTTTGTAAATAACTAGGGAGCATCTGCTGAATTTGTATAATGTCTGACCAGTTTCAAAGATTAGAAGTCAATTTTTTTAGAACTTAAATTTATAAAGTTCCTCAAACCCTTTCTCATTCTTTTTACATTGTGCTCATCTGGTTTTTTTTAATTCTACAGAACTACATTAAATTTAGGAAATAGATTGGAGTTTTGAAATAATTTGTTTTTTTTCAAAAGCCTCAGTGAGAACTGAAAATGGCCCTCAACACTTTTCAAATTATGGGAGTATGAATTATAGTTATTAATAGCTTCCACGTTAACCCCTGAAGGGATGAAATAGTCTCTTACTTTAAATTTTAACAGACTTGATGGTCAGCTGGTCCTTTAATTAGTTAAATGTAGATACACACACTGATTTTTATTGCTGTCCTTCATATGGTAAGATGCTGCCTTTAATGCTGCCTTTAGTGTGATAAACATGACTAGAGAGATTTGTGTCTGGACTTCTATCCCCTGTGCACACGGGGAGATTGGTGTTTGATTTGCAGCCACATCTGAGATTTGTGGAGCTTGTCACTGCTAGTGACTACAGCAGACTTGAGGTCAGTCATCAACTGTTTATAAACTTCGCTGTCCATTCCTGCTGACTCGCCAATACTTTGAGGAGGTGAACCTGGAGAGTGACCTGGTAGTTTCCCCTCCAAATTTTAACTCTAATTGTACAAGATTTTGGACATGTTAGAAATTTGCTAATCTGTCATTGTGTTTTTACTCACCAAAATACATAGTCAATGGCATGACTATGTCCTATACCTTATGACATAATCTACATATTTTATGCAAATTTTGTAGATTAGTCTATAATCTATATAGTCTAAACTGAAATTGTTTCATACATTCATTCTGTTTGTATATGTATGTGAAATTTGAGAGAGCCTGGAAATGTTCTTACTTTAAGAAAATCTTCACAATTATTTCTAACCCTTCTTATTCACCCTGATCATATTTTTTTGTTTTGTTTTCCTTTAACTTGTGTATCAAACAGTATGTTTTACAAAGTATAGCACAAGAAAAAAATACTGATTTATGTTTTAGTTATATTTAACCAAACTTTCAAGGAAGAGCTTGAAACAAATAACTCAAGGTGATTTCAAGTGCTCAGTGGGTTTGCTTACCCAAGTGATCTTTCTCAAGCTTAGTCATTATTAATAGGGACTGGCTTATTTTAGAGTCAGCTTATTTTAGGTTTGGACCTTTAATCACCACTGATTAGCATCAGTAATTTCAATCTCATACACCACCATTGTTGATTTCCTTGCCTCCAGCCTGCCATCTAGCACATCACAATAAAGTCATTTTTGCAAGGATTTAATGACACCATGAAAAGAGTGAATGAAGTACCAAAGTAACAAGAAAATTCATTTATCTCCTGAAAAGTTTTTATCTGGTATTATTTTTTGACTATATAAAGTTGGTTAAAGTGGATACATACCTACTGAACACAACTCAGTTTTCTCCGTATTATGTCATGAGACCATAAACAAACCTCAAATAAATTTAATCTTTCTATCTATAGGATGGATACAATAATGTTGCCATATATCTAATGAGGAATAAATAGTATTGGGAATCTGAAAATTAAAGTATTACATATGAAGTTTAATTAACAATTCTGAATGCTCAAAAGTTTGTGTGTTCTTTTTTTAAATTAAACATTACTTGGATGAGATTTTGAACTAACTTTGTCTTAATATTGATCCTTGATTATCATTGTTATTTCTTAGCAAGGGATTGGATTTCTAGTATCTGAATATATATAAATTCTTCTATCTAAAAAAAGGCAAGCATTGTGGTCTTTGCTTTTTTTTTAATTCATAATCTTAAGTCTTTCCTACTTTTAAGAACTGACAACAGAATTTTAGATCTGGAAAAGAACTTTCAACTTTTTTACAGATGATAAAACAAAGACCAACAGAAACTTAGTGGAAACACCACAATGGCTGACAGAGCTTACTATTTGCAAAGGCAATATAAATATATGCTTCCTGTGGTATTTTATCTACATTTTAGACCTTCAGACTTATTGCTCATTTGCATCTTTCTTTCCAATAAATATACTGGATGCAGAAATTTATTTCAGCCAGTTGTCTATAGAAATGTGATATCAGGACCTATCTCCATGACAACCAGAGTTACAAACAGACAAGAACAATAAAATATTGGCATATCTAAAATCAGTCTTTGACACAGATAGAGGTCAATTTGCAAAAGAAGCCTAAGTTTGCAAAGGCTCTAATAAAAGAGGATGCTTTGTCTAAAAATGAAAAATTGTATAATTAAAGCAAATAGTATAGGCCATAATAAAATTATATTAAACACCATCTATTTTCACACAGAAAATACTAGGAAGAAACAAAGGAACTAAATTAGCTGCCCTTGCCCCATATTTGGTGATTTTAGGAACAGAAAAGGTCTGTGTTCTTGATTTTTTTTTCATTCTGCAAACTGTCACCACTCACTACATGACAGGAGTAGAGTGTGAAAAATGGACGAAGAGTACAAAAATTATCTAGCTGTAAGACATTAGAACAAAGGGCTATCCTTAACCTGGCGTATGATCAGTATCATCTAAGGCAGGAATGTTGCAAAAGTTCACATTCCTTGACCTCTCCCTCTTCAGGGCCAACCAAAATGGTCTACATTTCTATTTTAAAGTTTCAGATTGTTCTAATGATCAGCCAGCTAGATTTTTAGCAGGATTTTTTATTTTCTTTTTTGTGGCCAAGTAATTCTGAGAAATGATGCATCTTTTAACACCTCTTAGAAATATGCAGTGTCTGATCATATATATTAGTATACTGACAGCACTTGAAAATGTTTAAAAGGTTTGTTTGAGAGTCAGTATGAACACGGTTCAACAACTATGAGCTCAACAGTATGGTGAAGACTATATTTTAGAGTAGGTTCTACTACTTGCCAGCCAAGTAACTAGGCACACATTACTTCAGTATGCCTTAGTGCACACATCTCTAAAATAGAGATATTAGTAAAAACTACTTGGCACACAATAAGGGATTCATAAAAGCTATCTGACATTTTTACTACTATTGCTCCTAACCCGTATTCAGTCCAGTATTTCACAAATTTATGTGACAGCAGAACACTTTTGTTCCCTCTGAACATCTATTAACATCTTAAAGTTCATAAGCATTCAATGAAACCATTTAAGAAGTATTTTGTTAATGACCAAGATCATCCTTTATTCCTTTATCTGACTCTGATGGGCAATTAATGATAAGAATCTATATATCTCAGCTTATCTTTTATTGTCTGGTCCTTTTTAAAGTTTCCAAAATTGCAGTTAATGTTGTTATTTGTGTTAATTAATTTTTGTTCCATAGAACCAATGTAAATGGACAATGACTTATTCAACATAATGGCAATGATGCCAGTTACAAGGGATCAACACACTACAATCTATTAGCCAAATCTAGATCACCACCCATTTTTGTAAGTAGAGTTTTATTGAAAAATAGCAATGCTTATTCATTATGTATTGTGTGTGATGGCCTTCAGGCTGCAATCCAGAACTGAGTAGTTGCTCTGGAGATTATATGACCCACATAGGTCAAAAATATTTACTGTATGGCTCTCTATAGAAAAAGTTTACCAACTTCTTGTCTAGGATCACATTCTTCTCCCTTTCAGTGCTGTGTGCTCAGTCACTTTAGTCATGTCCAACTCTTTGCGAACTTAGCCTGCCAGGCTCCTCTGTCCACCGGATTCTCCAGCAAGAATACTGGAGTGGGTTGCTGTGCCCTCCTCCAGGAGATCTTCCCAACCCAGGAATTGAACCCATATATCTGGCATCTCCGGAGTTGCCAGCAGGGTCTTTACCCACTGAGCTGCCTGGGAAGCCCTTCTCCCCTTTCTGTTTCCCTCAAGTCTTACTGTCATCAGATCATGCTAACTCACATTCTTCAAAGTTACAGATTCTTTGGGTACTGTTAGGTATAGGTTTTACTTCACTTGTAGGTGGTCTTGGGGATGTCTTTCCACATGTGGAAATCTTCAAAGGCATTTAACTTTGCCTGTTTTAAATGTATTATACATACTTAACAACAGACACGTTAAGTCATCACTCTTTGCACATTTGTCTCGAAGGAGTATGGCTTTGCTCTTTGCACTGATGTATAATAACTTAATAACTTCCTACTTACTGAGAATTCTCAGATGACATAGATAAGCAAAGAGGGTAAAAATGGTGCTTAATTTTGAGATCCCACATGCTCTCCTTTGAGAGTGTGATAAATCAGATAGGTATTTTTCATTTAATATAATATAATAGATATATTTCCTATTATATTAATAAATGAAAATATGTATCTTATCTGCTTAATTAGATGTTAAGTTCACTAACACGTTTTCAGGTCAACTTGCATAATACATGGTTTGATTCCATTAAATGCCTTTAATGTCTCTGACATGTTGAGAGGTGATAGGTGTGAAGCATGTACCAAATTGTATAAGACATGAATCTGACCCTCAAGGTGCTCCTAGTCTATCAAAATGAACACTGCAGATAACCACAAACAGCAGATGGTCTGGGACGATTGCTCCGGAGCTCATATCAGGAAAGGGACAACTTAATCAAAAGAGCTTAGGAAGAGCCTAAGAGTGAGGATTTCAGTGCACTGAAAATATTTTAGACAAAATTGGAGAATTAGCAAAAATCACTGGAAAGCACATTCATAGAAAATTGAGTTAACCCAAGTGGCCAGATCAGAGGGGACAGAGGAGACAAAAAGTGAGAGATGAGAGAGATAAGGGGCATGGAACCAGCTCACAGAGTGAAGACCAGGCTTGGGAACTTGAACCAAAGCCTGGAACAAGTGTAAAATCACCAAAGGCCTGGAGTTAGTGACATAACCAGATTTGTGTCTGAGGGAAATATAAATACTTGCTGACAATTTTATGTTTTTTTTTTTTATCTTTGTTCCTTCATGGAATGATTTAGTTCTAAGATGATTTTTATTTTCATGTTATACTTGATAAGGGAGGCTTCTGACTAACTGCAGTACTCTTGCCATTAAACCTGCCCAAATTCCGAGAGTATACTATAAACATTGTGCAAGAAATGTGATAGAGATGGCTTATTTAAGTGTGTACACATCTTGTATTCTGGAATACCTGTTCAATTATAACTGAAATATTTCATGTTAAGTCTCATTTCTTCCTGATGGAAATGTTGTACACCGCTAACATAAGGGAAATTCTTTGCCTACTCCATGTTTTACATCACTCAATTTGCTTCACTTAAAAAACTCCACTGGCCATAAAGAAGGGTGAATCTAAGGCACGTTTCTGTTCATTAAACGACAACAACAACAACAACAAAACCCTACAGTCTGAAAATAGTCAGGATTGACCAGGAATTTTGTTGTTGTTTAGTCACTCAGCCGTGTCCAACTCTTTGTGACCCCGTGGACTGCAGCACACCAGGCTTCCCTGCCCTTCACTGTCTCCCAGTTTGCCCAAACTCATATTCATTGAGTTGGTGATGCCATCCAACCATCTCCTCCTCTTCTCCTGCCCTCAGTCTTTCCCAGCATCAGGGTCATTTCCAATGAGTCAGCTCTTCTCATCAGGTGGCCAAAGTATTGACCAGGAATACTTTTTCAAATTTAGTTGTTTTCATTTTAAATTTGCACATCAGGAAAATGAAAATTAAAAGCAATAGCAAAGATAATGTGGACCCAGAAAGGGCTTTTTGAAGCTTTAGAAATACCACAGTCATTGTAGAAACTCCCAGTGGTTACCAAATGAAGTCCTATTTCTATATGAGGAGAACATAGCCCAGCTCCCTGAAACTCCACCTATTTTCACTGTATGCTAATTTAATTTTACGTTCCTAAATAGGACAAGCGGAGAAGGCAATGGCATCCCACTCCAGTACTCTTGCCTGGAAAATCCCATGGATGGAGGAGCCTGGAAGGCTGCAGTCCATGGGGTCGCTAAGAGTCAGACGACTGAGCGACTTCACTTTCACTTTTCACTTTCCTGCATTGGAGAAGGACATGGCAACCCACTCCAGTGTTCTTGCCTGGAGAATCCCAGGGATGGGGGAGCCTTGTAGGAGGCCGTCTATGGGGTTGCACAGAGTCGGACACGACTGAAGCAACTTAGCAGCGGCAGCAGCAGCAAATAGGACAGGGAAAAAAATTAAAATTGTTCAGTCTAATACTCCCCAAACTTTAAAAATAAAATCCGGCTAAAATAGCAAACCTTTGACAGCTGAGATTTAGAAAACTTCATTAGGGAGAAAAGGGACAGTCACAGAGAATTTTCCTTTTCATAATGAGACTCTAGGACTTTCATATTGAAACTAGAAGATAGGACTCAAAAAAAAAAAGAGTGAGCCCAAGTTACCCCACTGCAAATCTGTTTTTGGCAAGACTCAGATTAAAGAGTGAAGTTTCACGTCTGTAAATGAGAATCTTAATTATCAAAAAAAATTTTCCAATATCATTCTGTCTAATGATAATGAGTGCAAACAGTGCTGCATTTTAAAGATGCAACAGATTGCTCTCAAAATTAAATAATCTTTACAAATTTAATATTTCAAATAATTTATAGTAGAAATGAATATGCCTTGTGTGTGTTAGTAGCTCAGTTATGTCTGACTCTTAGCAACCCCATGGACTGTAGTCTGCCAGATTCTTCTGTCCATGGAATTCTCCAGGCAAGAATCCTGGAGTTGGTTGCCATTTCCTTCTCCAGATTATGCCATAATTTGATAAAAATAACTGATGATCAATATAATTTGAGAAATACACAGCCATTGAAAATAGACGAAGGGAAAGTAAACAAATAAACCGCTGGTCCACTAGAAAACTAGGATAACAATGACAGTCATTTACAAAATGCATAATTTACAAGCTTCTTCAAATACTGTTATTTCCATTTTGTCTCATAAAAATAAAGTGAGGAAAACTAGAGGTCTCTTAATATTATGTTACTATTGATTTCATCCTACAAATAAGAAAACTTAGTTTTAAGCGGTTTAAATAACCTATCCAAACTAATACAACATTGTTGGATGACAGGACTTAAGCTCCAAATGTGCCTACTCCGCTATCCTACAGCTGAATTCCACTGGGATACTAACAGTGTTCACACATGATTACAAAGTTGTGACTGCTTCTTCTATACTTGCACAGAGGATACACACTAAAGTCAGAACTTCTATCAATAAATTAATCAGTCAATATTTTTTCAATTAAAATAGCCTCTCATATTATTGCCCATAAGCCATCTGATATATTTTTGTGGAATAAGTTAAGATAGGAATTAAGCATCAAAAACTGAAGCATAAAGTTGAGTAGGAAATTGCTGTTTGTACTTAAAATTGGAAATGAATGTTTTATGATAATATTAGTAATCATAAAGCCATTTATTTTACTAATTCTAAATTTCTATCTTTTTAAAACAAGTAAAATGCATGTTACTAGCAAATGGAAAATGAAAAGATTTCAACTTTTAGATTTCTTAGTTATCTGACTGGCACTCCCAATACAAATGGACTTTGGTGTCTATCACGCCCATCCTGCAGACCCTGAAAAGCCCTGAATTCAGTATTACCCACACAAGGCGAGAAAGCGAGAGTTATTGCCCTCTCTTCTTCCTCTCATCACCTCCACTCAGTGTTTCCTGTGGAACAAAGCTGACTGCATTTGTCTCTTACATGGTTCTTTCATACCGGAGAATTCTAGCAGTGATGTATTCACCCCCACCTGCGCATACCTTGTTTTAATGCTGTTATAGATTAGGGGCTTTTAACTGATAAACAGTCTGTCCTTTTCAATATCAACAGGAAAGTTTTGAAGTTATGCAGTTGTTCACTTTTCCCTTGTTGCATAAATGGGTAATAAATGGAACTGCCTTAGCATGGAGACATACAGGCTCTACTCAAAATATTCAGTTCCTTGATAGGGACTTTCCTTGTACTAAAACTACTCTCAATCCTGCTTATCAGGGGAGGACTAGAAGCTGCTGCTCTTCTAGGCATTTTACAAGTATAATACTTTATCAAAATCTTTATCTTCAATCTACTAGCCTTTGTCTATACCTTTGAGTTCTTCAAAGATCTTCACTTCAGTTCAGTCACTCAGTCATGTCCGATTCTTTGCGACCCCATGAATCACAGCACGCCAGGCCTCCCTGTCCATCACCAACTCCCGGAGATCACTCAGACTCACGTCCATTGAGCCAGTGATGCCCTCCAGCCATCTCATCCTCTGTCGTCCCCTTCTCCTCCTGCCCCCAATCCCTCCCAGCATCAGAGTCTTTTCCAATGAATCAACTCTTGGCATGAGGTGGCCAAAGTACTGGAGTTTCAGCTTTAGCATCATTCCTTCCAAAGAAATCCCAAATCTTAGAGGCAACTAAAACATCCTTTTCCCTCTTAAATATCCCACACTGATAGTTCCTTGTTAAGTGTACATTTGCCTACTTAAAAAATACATCTGTTATTACAACTAAAGAGAGAGTTTTGCCTACATTCACCTTATCTATATTTTACTTTTATCTATGCTATCCTTTATGTTTTCAAAAAGGCTATATTTTATTGTCATAAGACTCTTGAAAATAACCATATTTTACAAATGGCTCTATACACCAACAGTTTATCAGTATGGACAGTATATAATTATAGAATTGCCTGTCCTTGAAACAAATGCCAAAATACATTTACATTTTTTAGAATTGTTTTAGAAGAAAATATTTTAGAGGAAAAAATCATTAATATGATTCATTGTTGTGTAGCAACTATAATGATGAGTTTTCAAGAATGAGTAAACTTTTTTGTACTTGACAATAATTTTAGATGGGTTATACTTCATAACTGCTTTTGCAGTATTCTTGTGTTTTACATTATCTCAGAGTAAATGCAAATTTACTCTGTAGAAAGATTAATAATTCTGTATTCCATTATAGTAGTACCATCAGTTATAATCAATTGATTTTAAAACTCAAAACTTATTTTTATAGATACCTAGATGGTCAATTTTGCCATTTATTGAGCGAAGGCTAGCTATGGAGTTCATCTTAGTATACCTTACATACATTATCTTATGTGTGAAAGTGAAAGTGAAGTCGCTCAGTCATGTCCGACGCTTTGCAACCCCATGGACTGTAGCCTATCAGGCTTCTCCATCCATGGGATTTTCCAGGCAACAGTACTGGAGTGGGTTGCCATTTCCTTCTCCAGGGGATCTTCCCAACTCAGGGATCCAACCCAGGTCTCCCACACTGTAGGCAGACGCTTTACCATCTGAGCCACCAGAGAAGTTATCTTATGTATAATACACATTTAATGAATATGCTGAAGAAATAATTTCAAAAATTTATATCATTTCTGAATTTTAGTTTATTACCTACCTGATTTACTATAGCTACATGGGCAAAGCAAAGCTATGTGCACTCATTACAATTGCTTGACAAAAATTGTTTGTTTTTTCAACAAGGATAAAGTAGTTTTTGACAGACACCCTAGAAACAATATTCCAGAATATATTATCAAAATACCAACACCGCAGAAAGAATAGCTATTTCAGTCATTACTCAAATGATACAGTCGTATACATTTTCTGACCAAAGGAGTTATTAAAAAACTTTGGTTTATGTACTTCAAAAGCATTAAAATTCATTAAGAAGTTTCAGTTCTATGTTCATAGATTGATAAGATTTACAACCTCAGTGTTTCAAATATGCTTCAATCTGTGGGACAGATCACTGAAGAGACTACTACAATCCCATTAGAACAGTGAGGAGCATTTTTAATCAGTGACACATTGGTCTTATCTCAGATGATTGTGAAGTTTGGTTACAATCCACTGGATCCATTGACTTTTTAGGTGACATCGGCCTAATGCAAATTCCTGGCTAAAGGAGTGGCAGTGGATGTTAAATACTCTTGTACTCTGTAATTTAATGCATATTTTAATGAAGTGAACAGTCAGACTTCTGACAGGCATCAGCAACTTTGAAATAGAGTCTTCCAAATTTCTCATACAGTCTGAAAGTAATGAGATTTGTTCCATAAAGTGATGAAATTTATGCCATAAATTATCTCTAAAAGAACAGTGCTTCTTAAAGCAGAATCATTTCCTTGGTAGAGATCAGATTTTAAATAGTTGTTTAATAAGAAATTTGGGGGAAAGCAGTCTGAACTATGTTCTCTCAGATAATTTTTGCCCATTATCAAGGAAATGGAGTATGACATGGTATCTGAAGGCTGCTATACTTAGAAGGAAAGCCACTGACATAGTTAGTGTGCTAAAACTTAGCGCTTAGACTCCATCCCTTCTTTAAGTATATAACCCTTTACTCTTCAACAATATTCACTGAAGACTTTCCAGGAATCAAATTTTCTTTCTCAGAGTATTCAGCGAGTGTTTTGTTGGAGTCTTTACTCTGCTGCTGAGTCGCTTCAGTCGTGTCTGACTCTGTGCGACCCCATAGATGGCAGCCCACCAGGCTCCCCCGTCCCTGAGATTCTCCAGGCAAGAACACTGGAGTGGGTTGCCATTTCCTTCTCCAATGCATGAAAGTGAAAAGTGAAAGTGAAGTCACTCAGTAGTGTCCGACTCCTAGCGACCCCATGGACTGCAGCCCACCAGGCTCCTCCATCCATGGGATTTTCCAGGCAAGAGTACCGGAGTGGGGTGCCATTGCCTTCTCCGAGTCTTTACTCTAAATCATCCTTTAAGAAAAAGAACATGGGCTTCCTTGGTGGCTCAGTGGTAAAGAATCCACCAGCCAATGCAAGAGACATAGGTTGGATCCCTGACTTGGAAAGATCCCACATGCTGCAGATCAACTAAGCCCAGGCGCCACAATTAGTGAGCCTGTGCACTGGGAGCTGAAACTACTAAGCCCATGCACTCTAGAGCCCATGTTCTGTAACAAGAGAAGTCACTTCCATGAGAAGCCCTTGCACTGAAACCAGAGAGCAGCCCCTACTCTCCACAACTAGAGAAAAGCCCGCACAACAATAAAGACCCAGTATGGCCAAAAATAAAAATATAAATATAATTATTTTTAAAAAAGAAAAAAGACATGTTTAAAATGAAGGCCTTCGCTGAAAAAATATTTTGTAATATACTAAAATCATTTTGTTTAATAAGTAATCATTAAACTTGACATATTATAAAGTGAGGCTAACTTTTTCTTAGGCCCTTTAACAATTCCCCTACATGTATTCTCATCTTAGTTATCATGGTATTTTCTAGTGCAATAAAAGTCTGTAATTGTCAACTTCTACATAGTCTAGTCACTGGAGTGCTTGGAGATTGACTTAACTGGTGAGCCACATGATGGATATGATGAATTTCAAATTACCTTTAGAGGGTAAGTTTACGTTCATTGCCATAATGCTGAAGCCCAAATATTTACTTCATGAATCATAATCAGAAAACTTCTTCCCTCATAGTTTCCATGTAATATTTAAATAAAATACAAACATTATTGAATCAGAATCCTATCCATGCATGATAAACAGATGAAACTGCCCAGGTTCACGGTTTAACAAACGAGGAAGCATAGAGTATACATAAATAATTGTGTATACGTTAACATAGATTTCCTGAGTATCTGTTATGTACTAAGACGTCTTCTTGGTGCCAAGAATATAGCAATAAACAATATACTATAAGAAGCTTATAAACTATAAGGCAGATAAGAATAAATAATTATAAACAAATCAATAAAATATTTCATAATCTGATGAGAGAACTGAATGGGCTGTGTGTTGGAAAAAGATGTTGGAGAGAGAATCAGGTAAGAACTCCTCTGAGAGAGGGCATTTGAACTGACATATAAATGATGAGCCTTCAAAAAAAGAGAATAGATTTGTTGCCTTTTTCTGAGTGATTTATAATGGTCATTTTAACCATTCACAATTACTCTTTATCTAGAGGCTTCTAATCAGAACTTTTCTTCAATGTGTTTCTGACATGATTAATTCTATTAGTTCACAAACCACCAAACCAAGTCCTATAAAATTTTATTGCAACCATATCCTACTTTGAATAAGACAAATAACCTAAATATTCTTTTAAATATAGTCATGTGCTTCCAGTTTTACACTTCTTACCTTATTTTTAAGAGAGCCATCACTAGCTAAGTATGCAAGTAAATAATAATAATGTTATAATATTTCTTACATATGTGCTTCCCAGTAACTCTGTGAGGTTGGTAATATTGTTATTCTTTTGTTTTATAAATAAAGAATCTAAAGCACAGAAAGGCTGTATAATTTTCCCAAGATTCAAAACTAGTAAGTAAAGCATTTTAGAAAAGGGCTCAAATACTAAGGCTATGGAGAATTTACTTTTTTTAATATAAATTTATTTATTTTAATTGGAGGCTAATTACTTTACAATATTGTATTGGTTTTGCCATACATGAATCTACCATGGGTCTACTCATGTTTCCCATCCTGGACCCCCCTCCCACCTCCCTCCCCAACCCATCCCTCTGGGTCATCCCAGTGCACCAGCCCCGAGCATCCCGTATCATGCATCAAACCCTGGACTGGCAATTCGTTTCACATATGATATTATACATGTTTCAATGCCATTCTCCCAAATCATCCCACCCTCTCCCTCTCCCACAGAGTCCATAAGACTGTTCTATACATCTGTGTCTCTTCTGCTGTCTCACATACAGGGTTATCATTACCATCTTTCTAAATTCCATATATATGTGTTAGTATACTGTATTGGTGTTTTTCTTTCTGGCTTACTTCACTCTGTATAATAGGCTCCAGTTTCATCCACCTCTAATAGAACTGATTCAAATGTATTCATTTTAATGGCTGAGTAATACTCCATTGTGTATATGTACCACAGCTTTCTTATCCATTCATCTGCTGATGGACATCTAGGTTGCTTCCATGTCCTGGCTATTATAAAGTGTTGCAATGAACATTGGGGTACACGTGTCACTTTCAATTCTGGTTTCCTCGGTGTGTATGCCCAGAATTGATAGGGTGAAAATGAGTATACTACCCAAAGAAATCTATAGATTCAATGCAATCCCTATCAAGCTACCAACGGTATTTTTCACAGAGCTAGAACAAATAATTTCACAATTTGTATGGAAATACAAAAAACAAATAGCCAAAGCAACCATGAGAAAGAAAAATGGAACTGGAGGAATCAACCTGCCTGACTTCAGGCTCTACTACAAAGCCACAGTCATCAGGATAGTATGGTACTGGCACAAAGACAGAAATATAGATCAATGGAACAAAATAGAAAGCCCAGAGAATTTACTTTTAACCACAATACCACAGCCACCCAAATAAAATCAACAAAATGAAACTTTTTTTTTCAATTTTTCAATTTTTAAGAATGTTACTTCAGCCTTACCAAGTTAAAATAGTAAGCAGAATCCTGCCAGTTTCCTTGTCACTTTGAATTTGTATAACAAACTTTACAGACTAGGACTATTTCCTCCCAGGTACTCTAGATACAATGCCAATAACAGTCACCACATAAAGAATAATGCTGCAAGGTACTGGTGCCTGGACCAAATATCCAGCCTTTCCTCCAGAAAGGAAAAGTAAGTCTCATTGTATTCAGATTACAAAATAAGGAAGAAAGGCTTTCCTAATAGCTCAGTGGTAAAGAATCCAACTGACAATGCAGAAGATGTGGGTTCAATCCCCGGGTCGGGAAGATCCCCTGAAGAAGGAAATGGCGACCCACTCCAGTATGCTCACCTGGGAAATCCCATGGACAGAGGAGCCTCGTGGGCTACAGTCCATGGAGTTGCAAAAGAATTGAATGACTAAGTGACAAAATAGCAACAGCAACAATCTTCTCTAAATATCTGGAGACTTCTTTGCAAGTCTCTAATAACATGTTCTAATACTCTTATAATGAGGCTTAGTAATAATCACATTAGCTTCAGATTCTCACAAAGAACATATTTGTTTTTCTGGAGTTACTCAGTAACTCCACTAATCTAACTGACCAGTTCTCAGGCTACTTTTTGTATTTTTTAAATCATAAAGCATTCTACTGTTTCCAGGATTCTGGAATTATAATTCTGCAAGAATTCTCAAAAGTCACAGACAACGGCGTTAGGATCTCCGCTTCAAGGTCTTCAGAGATAAACCATAGTTTAAAGGGTGCATATTGTGGTATTGCCATGTTTCCATCCTAAAACCTAGGAGGAAGATTTGAGCTCTATCCACCTAAACCAAGAGTTAAGAAAGAGCCCCTTTTCATTCTATTAATTTCAAAATAAGTACATCTCTAGGAGGACACCCCTTGAACTCTAGGAATGGCCTGGATAGCATTTGGGTTTGCCGCATGAATAATTTAATTACAGCAGAAATTGTAGATAAAATGTATGGTTTCTGCTTAAACAGGTAAAATGTTCAAAAAAACCATGAAGGCATGCACATTCATAACACATACAATATTCAGATCACCTAGTACAACATTAAGAAATAAATTTGACCTTTAAACCTAGTTTCAACTAAAATTTATGTAAAGGCATATACAGTGAATGTTACTTTATTTTTCAGAACTTTCATTGAAATAAAATGCTCTGTGAGATTTCTTAGAAAAAGATTTTCCTTGTATACAGTTTTAGGATGGTGTCATTTAATCATCTTACTGACCAAATCTCTAACTGACAGGAGCCATGTACTGATCATAATTTCTAAAAGAAAGAAAAAAAGCTAGCAAGAATATTTTTTTTCTGAAGTACTTGTTCTAGTACTCTCTGTTCCTCGAAGGATAGCTTTATTGTTTAATCTTTGGTTTTACAGGGGACACTTTCAGATTTAATCTATAGTCTTCACATTGAAGAGCATGATAAAAGGAAATTTGTAACCAGCTCAGTGCTTAAGATATAAAGATTTATTCAAAGCATCAAACCTGTCAGAGTTTTATGCTGTAAGGCGGGAAGGATTTTTACAGCAATGTAAATAAATGTGAAGGATTTTTACAGTAATGTTAATGTTAAAGGAGCACACTGCCCACTCCTAGGAACTTCTTGCTGTATAAGCAATGACTTTGAAAGTAGGGGTGGCACAGGAAGTCAAATGAGGCAAGAAAATGATGGGTGACTGGAGAGCTCAAGAAAGGAAAGAGGCTTAGGGAAGGAGGCTGCAAACAACAAACGAGGTCTTTAGTGTAAGATCAGTAGATTAAATTTGAGAAGAGTATCTAGAGGGGCTGGGGACAGGCACATGGAGGTTTCCAGTGAGAAGAGGTAGACTGTAACAGAGGCATTCTTTGAAAAAAACTATCAAATAAAAAACAAAAGATCTAACAGGTTTCTTGAAAAGAGATTCTAGACGAGGAAGAGAAACTGGTATGTAAATAAAGCCAGGTTCAGGGAAAGACTGATTCAGTTCAGATCAGTTCAGTCGCTCAGTCGTCTCCAACTCTTTGCGACCCCATGAATTGCAGCATGCCAGGCCTCCCTGTCCATCACCAACCCCCAGAGTTCACTCAAACTCACATCCGTCGAGTCGGTGATGCCATCCAGCCATCTCATCCTCTGTCGTCCCCTTCTCCTCCTGCCCCCAATCCCTCCCAGCATCAGAGTCTTTTCCAATGAGTCAACTCTTCGCAGGAGGTGGCCAAAGTACTTGAGCTTCAGCTTTAGCATCATTCCCTCCAAAGAACATCCAGGACTGATCTCCTTCAGAATGGACTGGTTGGATCTCCATGCAGGCCAAGGGACTCTCAGGAGTCTTCTCCAACACCACACTTCAAAAGCATCAATTTTTCGGTGCTCAGCTTTCTTCACAGTCCAACTCTCACATCCATACATGACCACAGGAAAAACCATAGCCTTGACTAGAAGGACCTTTGCTGGCAAAGTAATGTCTCTGCTTTTGAATATGCTATCTTGGTTGGTCATGAATTTTCTTCCAAGGAGTAAGCGTTTTTTAATTTCATGGCTGCAGTGACCATCCACAGTGATTTTGGAGCCCAAAAAAATAAAGTCTGATGCTGTTTCCACTGTTTGCTCATCTATTTGCCATGAAGTGATGGGACCAGATGCCATGATCTTAGTTTTCTGAATGTTGAGCTTTAAGCCAATTTTTTCACTCTCCTCTTTCACTTTCATCAAGAGGCTTTTTAGTTCCTCTTCCCTTTCTGCCATAAGGGTGGTGTCATCTGCATATCTGAGGTTATTGATATTTCTCCCGGCAATCTGGATTCCAGCTTGTGCTTCTTCCAGCCCAGCATTTCTCATGATGTACTCTGCATATAAGTTAAATAAGCAGGGTGACAATATATAGCCTTGATGTACTCCTTTTCCTATTTGGAACCAGTCTGTTGTTCCATGTCCATTTCTAACTGTTGCTTATTAGAAGCTGCTTATGGCTAGGGTGAAATTTTTATTTTTCTAATTTGTGATTCTCATTATTCAAAAATCCCTTTCAAAAGTCTAGCATCCTCTTATGACTAAGCCTTGTAGTATTAGCTCTTCCTAAGAGTATTTTTCAGGAATCTGTTGTATACACTTCCAGCCATCACTGATTTCAGGCAGAGGCCCTGAGGTCTTTACTAGACCATTATCTGTTATTGCCTCTCCTAGATAACTATCATGAGATAAGACTTGAAGATGCCAAAGTCACCAAGAACATGAGCCTCATGACAAACTATAACTAGCCTATTACAATTTTCTATGAACTCACATTGGCAGGAAGTTTAGAAGCTCTACTGCTCCATAATAATCTATTTACCAACAAACCTAGTTAGTGAAATTCTCTTTCTTAGCAGGAACTATCTATCCTCTATAAATCATTCATTCAGTTGCTAATGGTTATTTTCATGGATCTGATTGGCCTAGAGAAGTGTACAACACACTGGACAAAAAAAACTACTCAGTTGGGGGTACGCAGAATAGACCTCTCATGGCAGTACTGTATAGCAGTTAGGCTGCCTAAATTCAAACCCTGCCCTTCCCCTACTGCCTACAGGACCTACCGAACCTCTCAGTCTATTTGCTTATCTGTGAGATGGACATAATAACAATATGTCTGTCATAGTAAGTTATGAAATAAGTAACTTGATATAGTGTGATACTCAGCAGTTTATTTCAAAACTATCATTTGAATCAGAATGGTGTTCTTCCTCAGTCTACACTAGGAATCTAATAACCCAACAAATCTTTCTCAATGACTGCAGATAATTTGAAATAAATGTTTTGCACTGGAAAATCTAGGGGCTGTTTGGGACTTTTAATGCCCAAATCAGTCCGCTAGAGTTGCACAGATCAGCCTCTCCTTCAGCAAGAAGGGAACCAGCAGAAAAACCAGAGCTGTGGAAGGGCATGGTGCAGAAACAATGATCCTAGCAGCTCCCATTTTCTCTCATGTTAGCGATAAATTCAGGCTAAGTCCTTGCTGTACATCAGAAGGCGATGCAAAAGTCCTTCTTTGAAACTAATAAAGAAAAGGGAGACACTTTCTGACAAGTTTGCTTTGGAATTTAAGATCTCACAATGGGACCTGCAAAAGAGGAAGCAGTATAGCAGACTGAATATCCATCTCTCACGCTGTTTCCTCACTCAGAATTTCCTTCATCAAATAATGTGTTGTAGTAACAAACTTTTCCTTAATTTACTGAGATTATTTGGTAGAGGAGCCCCTGGAATGTTCCAGCCCTTGGGATGATACAGTAGATTTTTCTGGAATACTTTACCACGTGGTAAAGAGCTTAACTGTACTCACCAGTAAACTAGTTGACCATGCTAAGAGACAGCAATATTTCTTCCATGGATTCTATGGCTAATCCTATTGTATTTACTAAATTTGAAAGAAAAATAATTCACTGAAAGCTAAGCTCATATGAATAGATAAAGAAGTCGTGGTACATAAATACAGTGGAATATTACTCAGCCATAAAAAGGAATGAATTTGAGTCAGTTCTAGTGAGGTAGATGAACGTAGAGCTTATTATACATAGTGAAGTCAGGAAGAGAAAAATAAATATCACATGTTAGTGCATATGCATAGAATCTAGAAAAACGGTACTGATGAACCTATTTACAGGGCAAGAATAGAAATGCAGACATAGGGAACAGACTTACAGACACAGTGGGAGAATGAGAGAGTGGGACAAATTGAGAGAGTAGCATTGAAATATATACACTACCAAGCATAAAACAGGTAGCTAGTGGGAAGCTGCTATATAACACAGGAAGCTCGGCTCGGTATTCTGTGATGACCCAGTGGGGTGGGATGGGGGTAGGTGGGATGAAGGCTCAAGTGGGAGGGAATATATATATATTTATGGCTGATTCACTGTTATACAGCAGAAACCAGCACAGTATTGTAAAGCAATTATCCTCCAATTAAAAAGAAACTTATAAAAAGAACATTGGCTTCCCTCATAACTCAGTCGGTCAAGAATCTGCCTGCAAGGCAGGAGACCCAGGTTTGATTCCTCAGTCGAGAAGATCTCCTAGAGAAGGAAATGGCAACCCACTCCAGCATTCGTGCCTAGAGAATCCCACTGACAGAGGAGCCTGGCAGGATACAGTCCATGTGCTTGCAACAGTCAGACATGACTTAGCAACTAAACCATCACCAATAAAAAGAACATTAAAATAAGAAAGCTGGACTATCGTTCTTCAAATAGAAAGCACAGATAAAATTAACTTAAAGTAATTAGTTGAAAGATTTCTACTCTCACAGACTACCTGAGTCAAGATGCATTGATATTTCACAAAGTGTCAAGTTTATAAAGAGACAGGCCTTGTGGACAGTCGTCACTGAGACAAAGGCCGTGGACTCGAATGAACACAATTTTCAAGTGAGTCACTGTGGCAAAGAAATTGGAGGCAGAACTTTCCAGGGACAAATGGCTTGTTAGATCTGTATAACTTCTGAGAACTCCAAGTTTTCATTCCAGAATTTTCAAACTCTATTTTATGAGAAGGAAAAACTAGAAAGTATGAAAGATGAGAAAGTCATAGAGTGGCCACTGCTTTAATTATTTGTGGTATAGGAAGTTTCTAGAAAGGAATGAGAAAACCCCAAACTCATTCTTGTCTGGTAAGTACTGTGAAGACAAAAATTGGTGTCTACTGCTTAATTTTTTTCTCTAAATGAATCACTGTTCAATTCTACTTTTAGAGTCTCTGACTTTTAAATAGTGGCTTTTTAAAGTCTGTCAATTTTAGTTCATTCAAAAAGGCAAGCAGGCAAGATGAAAGGTGTTCACTAAATCTTCCAAGAGGCAGTATCTGGACATTTGGATCCCAAATGCAATCTCCTCTAAAATTCACATTGGAGAAAAAATGCCCTTTAGAATCTAGGTTAGCTTGAAAAGGAGTTTCTACCAAGGGTAAAGCTGTCCATTTACCATTTTCTCATTTCCCAGTAATCCTTTCTTTGCAGGAAAAAATGACAAATGGAAAAAAAACCTATTGTGCATGTGCCAGTGACCTTCCTGTTTACCAGAGGGAGGCAGAGCAATCAGAGCATCTGGAAACCAAACCAGGAGGTGACACTTTAGCTGTCCAAACCTTTCTTTGGAAAGTAGGAACATAAGACATAGGAAACATCATACCTGAGTGCTTTGGTTGCTCATGGCAACCTGAGCTGCACTTGGCAACCCACCAACCCACACACCCTTGGCTCGGGTGTCCAGGTGGCCTTCCATGGGGAAAGAATGATCATACACATGGTAAATGGAGTTAATACAGTAAAGCCAATAAAAACACTGATGTTTTATCCTCTGACAGCATATGAATGTGCAAGCATTAAGTTATAGGAGAAAAGGGGCTAATTTTAGATTTGTTCCTAGCCCTCTCCATGTGAATGGTGTCGCTGTGAGCCCAGCAATGAAGTTCACTGTGTTGTAGCAGACTGCGCAGTTCCTGAGTGTGTCAACCCAGTCTATGAACCAGAACAGTGTTGTCCTGTCTGCAAAAATGGTAAGACCATACTGAATTAGCTTTCAAAGAGGGGTTAGTGCAAAATACAGATACTCCACCACTGCACACCATTCAATGCAGAAGCCCTCTGAGATATACCTGTGTGATTTTTCAATGTGAGCATGGTCAATTAATATTTTTATCCCACCTTAAAGTGAAAATAAGCCAGCAATGGGTGAATCATGAAGTTTTCCATCTGGGGAATTAGAGCTCTTACAAGCTGACTTTGTTGTGCTCCCTATTATTTATTGTTCATTTATAAAATTTTGGAACGAATGCAGTACCATCTTCTTGTAGTGATTGTATTTCTCTTTTGTGGAGGCTATGAAGCAGTTCCTAGTACATACCCCGGATAGAGAGTAGCATAAATGCCAGGTATTTTGCTTTGTGCATAGACAAGACTTAAAGTTATCAACAAATTACAAAAATCAATTACTCATGCAATTAAGTAGAAATAAGGAAGACTGTAAAGTTTGGAGCTTTTATTCTAGATCTTTATTGCAATGGAAAAATACGCTCATAGTAACTACCACGGAGGGGAACTTGGTTTACAAGTTTATGGGTTCCTTCTGGCCCTTATATGATGGAGAGGTTGAAATGATTGTGGCATGCCAATCACCCACAGTCAAGGCGATGCTGCAGAGAAAACAAGGCAATGCTAAAACCCAGGACAACTTACCAATAAACTCAAAATCACAGTCTTGCTATGATTTTGATCGTATATGATCAAAATATACAATCATATATCAAACAAAACATAAATCTTCACTATGTGACATTCTGTCAGTGCACTAATATCTGCTTGAAAAGGTAGGTCTAGCTCTTAATTAAGCTCTTAATTCACTCTAATGTTGAATCTTTACCTTCTTCCTTGGATTAGCAGTTCTCATCTTCCTCTGTTATATATTTTTGTCCAGAATCTGGTATTATGTAAGCTCATCTACTAATCTTTTCCCTTTCAGAGTTATAATTAGTAAAACAAACAAACAAACGAAAAACAGGTTATTTAGCAAAAAAAAAAAAAAAGGCAGTTCTGATTTTTTTATACTATTCATAGTGTTTTGGCATCTTCTCATATGACTTATAAAGAACCCTTATGACATTTTTCAGGCACAGTTTTTATTATTTCTCATCATATAAATCTGTTGAGTCAAATGTTAAACAGCACACCTGGGTTCTCTTTTTCTTCTTATCCGTCCCATCCAACTGACCCATGTCATAGTGACCATCACTCTGACTTAGAAGATAGAGATAAATATCCTCCTGAAGTTCAACCTGATCTAACATATGCAAAGGTATCAACTTTAAGACGTTATACTTTTAAAAGGATATTGGAGAAATTGGAAAAGATACAGGCAAGAACAATAAGATGATTTCAGGCTTGAAACATAGGACTTATGAGGACAGACTAAAGGAGTTTGCATAATTTGTCCTGGAGAAGAGAAGGCTCCAGGGAGACCTAACTGTCATAAAGTATATGAATGGTAAGTCTAAAGTAGAAGAGCACCTATTATTTTTCATTTTCTCCAAGGACAGAAGAAAGAAAAAATCAGCTTCCTAATCAATCTTTAAAAATAGGATTGACAATTCTTTGACTAAAGACCATTTCTTTTTCCCCAGAAGCAACTGTCTAAACAGGTCCTTGAGGATCTTCTCTGGATGGCCCTGGTTGGCTGTGTTTTACATTTAGGGTAAACAAAACTATCCTTAGAGTTTAAAACTCTCACCTGGACATAGTCAAAATACTTGGAGAATTAAAATATATAGACTATATATTTAGAGTACAGGTTTTAAACATATATCATCCTAGGTATTCTGCACCCAAACCTATAATATATCCAGAGTTCCTCTTTATGTCAAATGTTAAATTAGCCTGTACAAACTTACAGGTTACACTATATTTTATATCACCCAACATTATCCTATATCTCTCTGCCACATGTGAGTGTAGAAATTTGTCCTCAAATGAAATGCTCTTTGTACATTTTGAATATAAAAATGAATAATGCATGAACTTCAACTGTTCAATTCATTAGGTAATCAATAAGTAACACTTCAGTATTACTGAAAAGTCTATGTGGAGAGAAAGAAAAATATTCATTAAGTTTTTCATGAAGAACTGCAAAACAACCACTTTTCCATTCCCTAACAATTTTTTTTTTCTAACTGAGGAAAATGAACCTGAATAAGAACTAGTCCAAAGACTAACTCTGAATGTGATATACCATTATGACATGTTAACTTTTATTATTAAACACCACTAATTTGTCACTTATCCCCCAAAGCAAAGTGTAATCGTTGTCTGTGAAAAGCATCTTAACGATTGCTGGAGAGTACTTATGACCACCAGTGGTACCAGTCTCGGTCTCAGTTCAGTTGCTCAGTCATGTCTGACTCTTTGTGACCCCATGGACCACAGCACGCCAGGCCTCCCTGGTCATCACCAACTCCTGGAGTTTACATAAACTCATGTCCATTGAGTCGGTGATGCTATCCAAACTTCTCATCTTCTGTCATCCCCTTCTCCTCCCACCTTCAATCTTTCCCAGCATCAGGGTCTTTTCTAATGAAAAGTTCTTTGCATCAGGTGGCCAAAATATTGGAGTTGCAGCTTCAACATCAGTCCTTCTAATGAATATTCAGGACTGATTTCCTTTAAGATGGACTGGTTGGATCTCCTTACAGTCCAAAGGAACATCAATAATTTTCTCCAACACCATAGTTCAAAAGCATCAATTCTTCGGCGCTCAGCTTTCTTCATAGTCCAACTCTCACATCCATACATGACTACTGGAAGAAAATATAGCTTTGACTAGACAGACCTTTGTTGGCAAAGTAATATCTCTGCTTTTTAAGCCAACTTTTTCACTCTCCTCTTTCAACTTTCATCAAGAGGCTCTTTAGCTCTTCTTCACTTTCTGCCTTATGGGTTGTGTCATCTGCATATCTGAGGTTACTGATATTTCTCCCGGCCATATTGATTCCAGCTTGTGCTTCATCCAGCCCAGCATTTCTCAGGATGTACTCTGCATATAAGTTAAATAAGCAGGGTGACAATATACAGCCTTGATGTACTCCTTTTCCTATTTGGAACCAGTCCAGTTCTAACTATTGCTTCCTGACCTGCATACAGATTTCTCAAGAGGCAAGTCAGGTGGTCTGGCATTCAAATCTCTTGAAGAATTTTCCACAGTTTGTTGTGATCCACACAAAGACTTTGGCATAGTCAGTAAAACAGAAATAGATGTTTTTTTCTGGAACTCTCTTGCTTTTTCAATGATCCAGTGGATGTTGGTAATTTGATCTGATTCCTCTGCCTTTCCTAAAACCAGCTTGAACATCTGGAAGTTCACGGTTCATGTATTGCTGAAGCCTGGCTTGGAGATTTTTGAGCATTACTTTACTAGCATGTGAGATGAATACAACCGTGCGGTAGTTTGAGCATTCTTTGGCATTTCCTTTCTTTGGGATTGGAATGAAAACTGACCTTTTCCAGTCCTGTGGCCACTGCTGAATTTTCCAGATTTGCTGGCCTATTGAGTGTAGCACTTTCACAGCATCATCTTTTAGGATTTGAAATAGCTCACCTGAAATTCCATCACCTCGACTAGCTTTGTTCATAGTGATCCTTCTAAGGCTCATTTGACTTCGCATTCCAGGATGTCTGACTCTGGCTGAGTGATCACACCATAGTGAGTATCTGGGTCATGAAGATCTTTTTTGTACAGTTCTTCTGTGTATTCTTGCCACCTCTTCTTAATATCTTCTGCTTCTGTTAGGTCCATACCATTTCTGTCCTTTATTGAGCCAATCTCTGCATGCAATGTTCCCTTGGTACCTCTAATTTTCTTGAAGAGATCTCTAATCTTTCCCATTCTATCGTTTTCCTCTGTTTCTTTGCATTGATCACTGAGGAAGGCTTTCTTATCTCTCCTTGCTATTCTTTGGAACTGTATTCAAATGGGTATATCTTTCCTTTTCTCCTTTGCCTTTTGCTTTTCTTCTTTTCACAGCTATTTGTAAGGCCTCCTCAGACAACCATTTTGCCTTTTTGCATTTGTTTTTCTTGGGGATGGTCTTGATCCCTGCCTCCTGTACAATGTCACAAACCTCCATCCATTGTTCTTGAGGCTATGTCTGTCTATACTCCGTCGATCAGATCTAATCCCTTGAATCTATTTCTCACTTCTACTGTATAATCATAAGGGATTTGATTTAGGTCATACCTGTATAGGCTAGTGGTTTTCCCTACTTTCTTCACTGTAAGTCTGAATTTGGCAATAAGGAATTCATGATCTGAGCCACAGTCAGCTCCTGGTCTTGTTTTTGCTAACTGTTTAGAGCTTCTCCATCTTTGGCTGCAAAAAATATAATCAAACTGATTTCTAGTATACCAGTGGTCCAGTGGTACCAGTATTTTCGAGCAAATAGACTGAGCCCCAAGGTTTGCTTGCTCTCATTCTTAGTCCAGTAGATGCAAACAGATGACCCAGGTGTAGAAGAGCCAAAGGGGCAATAAGTGTGTACTGAAAGAGAGTATAACTAGAACAATTTCTTAAATTTCCAACACATGATAAGACTGTCTTATTCCAAATGGCAAGATTCATTTGCCCAGCATCATGTAAACTATTTTTAAGGTATGGTACTATTTTCTTATATTGAAAAGCAACAAGAAGAAGATAAAAATCTACCCTCTGTATTGAAGGTATAGGCTGTACATCCTAATTTGTAAACATCCCTATAACATTTTCTACATTATCTTAATTCTTCAAAAATGCTGAAAAAATTTAACTTGCATAAATGCCAACTATCTTGGCTGCTAAATACTTTCTTTCTACATGCTAAGATTGATTTTTCTGCCTTCCTGAATTATAACTTGCCAAGAGCAAGAGACATTAAAGATATAAATGAAAGTTTAAAGCAATAGAATCTACTATAAACAATATTCAGTTAACATAAAAATCATCATTCTCAGATTAAGACCAAGAAAAAAAGGAAGTACAGTGATATATATGTAGGTAAATGAAGTTTTCCCAGAAAAGAGTAAAATGTAGCAATTGCCTTTAAAAATAAATATTTTTAATATTGTATGTGCAAGGTAATCTGATCCCTAGGTAAATAATAATGGTCTCTTTAGCCTTTATAATATGTAATTTGTAAGAATAAATATAAAGTAATATACTTCTAAAACTTTTCTCTAATGAGGTAAAAAAATAATTTTTGATTTCTTGGCCGCCACATTTCCTTGTCTCATTTCCTGGCGCTCAATGAGTCTTCCGTGGTGGCTCAGACAGTAAAGAATCTACCTGCAATGCAGAAGAACTGGGTTTGATTCCTGGGTCAGAAGATCCCCTGGAAAAGGGAACGCCAACCCACTCCAGTATTCTTGCCTGGAAAATCCTATAGAGAGAGGAATCTGGCAGGCTACAGCCCATGGGGTTGTAAAAAATCAGACATGACTGAGAGACTAACACTCAGTGTTTACCTCAAGCAAGATTTTCCAATGACTAACAATGAGTATAGCCAATCCACAAAATATACCCCATTCTTATTAAAGTTAGGTTAGCACCAAGAAGACATTATCAATTTAGTCTGAGTCAAATAGAAACATTAAGGAAATACGTGAATAGCTGGGCATACACAAAACAGGAGGAGAAAGAGAAAAGTAATTTTAGGGGGGGAGGATTACAGTAATTGCTGTAGGAATTTATTGTTTTAAAAAATTTTATTAAGCATTTGCTTCTCCCTCCTCTGTACATCTTCATGAACTTACAATCCAAATGCTTCCCTGAAAGATATAACATTTCTAGACTGTTTTTCTTCCACCAAAAGACTCTGACTTTGGCCTATCTTTCAGCTCCAGTCATTTCCATGGGAATTAATATTCTTTATGTTTTTTATTTTTATAATATGAAAAAAAGATTAGCACAGCATCCACATAAAGAAAATATTTCCATTTTGGTGTATCATATAAATATTTCAAATATTTGGTAACTGACCATTCATTAGTCATTAGATCATCCAAATGACTAACTGCATTTTTTTTATATTTCACCTGCCAATATGTCAGTGAGATTTCTGTATTTTTCACTGAGATAAATAGTCAGTCATATTCATGATTTAGAAGAAAAAGCCACTTCATGAAAAACTGAAATAGACAGGAAACACCCTCCATAAACATTAAATTAGGAGTTTTCATATCCTTTTCAACTAAACTGAATTTGTTACAAGCCCCTGTTCAAATATTTAATTTCATATCCCTTACTGTCTCCCAGTTCAGTAGTGGTACAAATAAAGAAGGAAATAGACTGGCTGAAAGGTAAATGGAAAGAAGGCAGCAAAGGACGCGCAGTGCACAAATAAGAGAAAAGACTTTGGAGCCATCCAATGCCTTCTAAAGGTGCTTGGCCAAAATGGTGCTATGTATCAACACATATGATGTTAATATTCCTAATAAACAAAGAGCTCCTGGAGATAAATAAGGGAAAAAAACAATTCCACATGGAAGAAAACAGGCAAAGGGTATACAAAGAAAATTATACAGAAGAAAACCAACTGTCTAGTAAATATATGAAAACACAGAAACCTCACAGGGGATCAGAGTGATAGCAATTAAAACAATGAAATACCACTATTGTATTGATAATAATTTGAGACTGATGATACCTCAAATCAGCAAAGATACCAAGAGCTGAGAAAATGCTGGAACAACTTTTAAGAAGGCACTATCAAAAATGTTCATCTAATTTGAAGTTAATAGTTCTACTTTTTGTACTTCATCCCACATTTATGAACTAAATTTCCACTGCATTTTAAGAGCTTAAAGGTGGGAGATATGTAATAGTACTTCAGGGGAGTAATAAAAGTATGTTGCAGCCTGATGTTTTTCACTGCTGTGTAAAATAAACAAGGAGTGTAAGAGTAGACTATCCATTTTTTTATATATAATATAGCATTGTAGTATATATATATAATATATACATTTTAGGTGATATATTTAAACATCTTAATTTTTAACTGATATACAATTTTAAATAGATATTAAATTTGTATGTACATAAAGAGCCAAGTGTGGATACATGATAGAATATTAGCGGTGATTCAATGACTGCTTTTAGGGAGTAAAAGTGTGAAGGTAAATGTGGGAGAGATGAGAGTTAGCCTCTTTAAAATATTAAATCTTTACAAATTGAGAATAACACCAGCAGAAAAGTACACAAACAGGCAGTTCACAAGCAAAATATAAATGTTCAAAAAATATAAAAACTATTCAAGCTCACTAACAAATTAGATTTTTACTTTTAAAACCCTTTGTTATCTTTGTATATAGCATAGGAAAAGCTCTGTAACAATATACACCAAATTTTTAACAGTGATACAGTGATCAGAAGAGTAATTAAAGGATAGGGATCAAGCCCATTTCTCCTGCATCTCCTGCATTGCAGGCAGATTCTTTACCACTGAGCCACAGGAGAAACCCATTTATATATACAGATGACTAAAACATTTAATAAAATAAGACTAAATGTATATTAAAATACATTTACCTCAGCCCTAAAAGACAGAATCATGCTTAACACGTAAACATTAGAGGCATTCTTAATAAGCTCAGGAACAAGAAAAAGCTCTACATTATTACTGAAAATTCAAATAGATAGTAGGCATGAACTAGCTAATATAATCAGAAAAGAAAGAAGTCAGAGGAAAAAAGTCAGGAGACAGAACGTCTATCATTTACATATGAGAATATACTTGAAAAATCCAAGAAAATAGACTAAAAACTGCTATAAAGAAAATTTAGTAAGATAGTAGAGAAAAAAATTTAACAGTGCAGATCTCTCTGGGCTTCCCAGTTGACACAATGGTAAAGAATCTGCCCACATTGCAGGAGATGCAGGTTCGATTCCTGGGTCAGGGAGATCCCCTGGAGGAGGAAATGGCAGCCTACTCCAGTATTCTTACCTGGGAAATCCCATGGACAGAGGAGCCTTGTGGGCTACAGTCCAAGGGATCACGTAAGAGTCAGACACAACTTAGCGAGTACACAACAACAATAACAAAACATTTTTAATGATGTATAATATATTTAGCTTCCATTTACCATTATGTTTTTTTATCTCATATAATACATTTTTAAGCTTTAATTTCAAGTGACTCAAAATTATGAAAGTAATGCATAACATTGATATCTACTTAGAATCAACAGATACTAGGTGGCTTAAAAATATTAAAATAAATATTAATCTATGGGGGAGATATATATATATAATATGAAAGTTTAAAAAAGTCACAAAATCTTGCAAAGAACTATTTTTAAATATAATAGACAATTTAAATATAATTTAAAAATTATGACTAATTTCTAAATGTGAAAACTGAAATTTGTTAGAATGCTATTTCTCTAAAGATAAATGTAAACCTATCAAATTTTCCATGTGATGTAATTTTCTTTTGTAAGTTGGCAAAAGTTGGAAAATTCTAAGTACATGAATGTATTTGGGAAGCTTGGGAAATTCAATCTACCATATATATTAAAACAATATGTAAAGGTATAATAATTTTAAACAGTGTGATAGTGAAACAAAAATAGATAAGTATAACAGAAAATCAGAAAGTAATTCACATTTGCATTACAATTTAACATACTCTTCATGTGACATCCAAGCATCTGATGAAATAATATATATTATTCTAAAAAATACATGTTAATAATTTTTTTTACAAAAGTGAAATTACATTCCATTACTACCCATTATACAAAATAACTATCGGTTGGATTAAAGACCTCAGTCTAAAAAATGTGATCATAAAGAGATTTTTTTAATCTAAACATCAATTTACTCAGGACAAGAATGGTCTTCCTAAACATAAATGCAAATAAGGAATTTATAAAAGGAAAAATTAAAATAGTTATATCTCTGAACAGTAGGCTAATAAATGATTTTTACTTTCTTTCCTTTGCTAGTGCATAGTTCCTAAATTTCCTGTAACAAACATTTATGATCTATATGGTTTAAAATTACTATTTAAAAGAGAAACTAGAAAAATTCTTTAAAAGGTAACAAAAAATATTTAGTTGTATAATTAATAACATACCTCTTATTAGAAATTACACTGTTATTCTTTGAAGTAACTTCTACTCCATAATTAATGAACCAACTAATAATTCCACCACTTGACTTTCAACTCCTTTAACTATGAGATTCTTTGTAAAGAATTTGGAAAACTTCATTGCCCATTTTATGTACTTGTTAGGATTAACATATTCACTTAAGTCTATCCATTTACATCTTCATGAAGCTATTTTGCAAATCAGCCTTTTAAGTGTGAAAATTAGTCTTTTACCTCAATTTGATATTTTCTCACTTCCTCTTAGGTAGACAGTAACAAGTGAAACAGAGACTTTAAACAAACACACTGAAGAAGAAAAATTTTCTGGCACTTGCACATATCCATTGGCTATAGAGTCTCTGAAATATTTCATGATGAAAGCACATCCTATGAAGGGCAGTTTCAAAGTCTGCATTTCATTGACTCCATAACTGAAGGTCAGAATTATCATATTCGTATAGAGTAGATGTCAAAACAGAGTAGAAACTATAAACAGACATTTTAATGAGCTACAAACAATAATTTCCCATTGCTTTCATAAAACTTACTCCAAAATATGAAAGGAAATATTTATATTTATGTTGTCTAAAGCCAACAGGACTCCCTCTTAATTCATCAGCAAATTAGATTTCAAAAAGATTATTTTACAATGTTGACACAATGAAAATTAATGCTACGTTCATTTCCTGCTAATAACATCTCTTCTTTAATTATCAGGGCTACCCAGTCCTTCAGAAAATGAAAGGAAGAAAGACAACATATGCAAAAATGAGAATTTTTCTCTGTGTTTTCTCCTCAAAATACAGAAAATGCATAGGGACTATTTTTTCCCCATGTAAACATTTGGGTCTGTTCCTCCCACCAAACGCACACTTAAGCATACATTAAGAAGTAGAGCTCACTCCTTGGAGCGCCATGTAGTACTTTGATGTCCAGGGTATCACTCCCCAGGGCATCTGAGGGACTGGAGGGAGGGTGATGCGCATGCTTCTACTGAATATCTTGTCCTTACACATTCAGATAACCTCAAAGGTAATCTAGTTCAAGAACAGGAGATTGGCGGAGTGCTGAACATAGTTCCCAGAACTACCCATGCATTCTATTCTTAACCCCACCTTCCCTCTCATTCATGAGACCCTCTTCAACATGTTTTTGTAGAACAGTGCTGACTTCTAGGATTGCATACAGTAATCTCTAACAAAACACCTCTCAACTGTAGATGATGGCAAAGGGGCAGTGGGATCACTAACAGGTTCCTTGGGAGTTGGATTTGATTTCTAGGAGTAATTAAGTGAATGAGGTCTGACGAGGAAGGCAAGACATTCAGTCCTGCCAAGTCTTTTCTTGGGGGAAAAAGGGAAACTTGAGTCACTGACCATGGCGGGAACTACACAAGGGATCGTGTCAGGGGTGTGGAGCCACCGGTCCGTGATGACTCCCACGCTCTCCCTCACACAGCCCAGAAGTCCATGTGGCTCTCAGAAGCCCCCAGAGACCAATGGATCACTGCTGATGATGAAGGCGCAGAGTAGGGGAGAGTTTCCCTTCATCCAAACCTCCTTTCTGAGGTCAGCTCATTAGGAAGTCCCTCCTTCACCTCAAGTCTTTGCCATATAGAAGCTCAGGCTTTTCAGACACAGAGCAAGCTATATTTGGCCCCATACCCCATTTCCCTTCACTAATTAATGTAAACCTTGTGCAGTCAGACAAAAATAAAACAAAGTTGCCATGCAAATAGCATTCCTTGACCTGCTTTGAATTTGAATGTCTTCAAAAGCACCTGGCAAGATGAGCCTAGAGGGCTTCCAGGAAGTTATGTTACTTTAACTCCCGCAGAAGTTTCAGAGATCTGAAGCAAGATCATCTAACAGACTCATCTCTGAGGCACAGATTCCCTTTCTTACAGATAAGACCAAACTTCTTGGGCTTCCATATTCCATATCACTGGTAAAGAAGGGATCCAAAACTCTGGGTCCTCCTGAAAACATCCTGACACTTTCCTGGCCTGCAGTCACAGCCTCACCCTCCTTTGTCAGCTGGAGACACTTAGGACTGATTTCTTCCTGCTTAGCTCAGACCTCGCCAGGAGCCCAGGACCACCAGGACACCCCTCATGCCCAAGGCTCTGATCTCCATATGTGCTATGAGCTCTGAGGTAACACCCCAGATCACCACTTTGCAGTCTTGGCCACTGCTTTCTCCTCCATCACACCAACTGCCCCCCTGAATGGTATATGTTTTACTTATTCCATTGCTTATCACCCCTGCTCACAGAAGTACAAAGATCATGCAAAGATTTTTGTCTGTTTTGTTCACTGTTGTGTTCCTACTACCTATAACACGTTATAGGTGCAAATATATGTTTGTGAATCAATGAATGAATGTACACCCATATTGTGCTTTTGGAAGAGCCAAAATTAAGAAAAGTCTTTGAGTTCTTTTAACTTCTCTTTTGAAAAGTATCAGTCTTCTACTTCATAGAGAAGAGCTCTCAAATGGAGAGTTTAGGAGGCATTGTGCAATGGGAAGGAGGGTGTTTATCCTAATCAAGTTTGCTTTCATTGTCCACTGGAATTCTTGGTAAATATACTGATGGAAGGCATTTCAAGGTGATCTGGTAGAGACAGGCTGGTTGCCAGGGGAAACTGAGTCAAGCTTGATATTCTACTGCTTTATAACCTTGCTGTGGATATCTAGAGCTTCTGTTTTCTTAACAAATGACTGCATGTAACAAATGACTGCATGTTCATATTTTTCATATGTTCATATGATAATACTAAAGCAATAATGTAATGCTTTAGCCAGTATTACCTATAATTATATATTTTATCTAACAATAGGGATGGGACTGCTTACCAGTTAAGGAAGCCACTAGCATTGACTGAATTTGTGATTTGTTAACATTTAGCAAACAGACTCAGAAAATGGGGCTTGATATTGGGACAGAGGGAGCACTGATTGCAGGGAATAATATGTAATTATTGATTAAAAAATAATTTCAATAATTATTATATTGATTTTTAGTATATATTATATAATTATATTAATTTATAGTAATTTAAAACAATTAATAATTGTTGATTCAGTTCAGTCGCTCAGTCGTGTCCGACTCTTTGCGACCCCATGAATTGCAGCACGCCAGGCCTCCCTGTCTATCACCAGTTGGAGCTCACTCAAACTCACGTGCATCAAGTCAGTGATGCCATCCAGCCATCTCATCCTCTGTCATCCCCTTCTCCTCCTGTCCCCAATCCCTCCCAACATCAGAGTCTTTTCCAATGAGTCAACTCTTCGCATTAAATAACATTAAAAAACCAAACTGCAACCAAAAAAGATGATTATTAGAAATATGGCATAAAACAGGGGCAAAGGAAACTTGCTAACCAATACCTTTGCTGGCATACAGTGATGGGGAATCTCTCCAAGGATGGCTGTGGCTGAGGTAGAAAGCCCTTGCAGGAAGACCTCTGATATTTAAATGTAGCTCTGAGCTGCTTCAAATCAGTCTATCAGAAATGTTAAACCTCTTTCGAAACATATTCACGGTTCGTTGCCCCTCAGTTGGGAAAAGGGAAATGGGAAGTTCCTGCATGCATACTCACTTTGCTTACACGAGCTTCATTTGTACAAGGTGATGGTACAGAGCAGCCATAAACGTGGCTGCTTGTCAGTGTAGATAACCAGCCACGCCTGAGTCCTCTCTTCTTTCACCCATCACTTTTAAGCATTCTGCAGAAAGGTCCATAAAGCAACACACCTGCCTTCTGGATGGCTAAGCTCAGTTAGTTTCCAATGTCATTAAATAACAAAATACTTGGCAGTGTTGTATCCAAATCTTAAAAACCTGCCTCATCCCAACTTACTGCGTGGGAATTTAAAATAGGGGTAAGATGGCAGGTACTAGGGGCTGATGTCCTATGTTTATTTTTTTTAATTTAATTTTTTTAACTTTTTATTTTGTATTGGAGTATAGCTGATTAACAATGTTGTAATAGTTTTAGGTACACAGCAGAGTGGCTCAGCCATACATATACATGTATCCATTCTCCCTCAAACTCTCCTCCCAACCAGGCTGCCACATAATATTGAGCAGAGTTTCCTGCACTATACAATAGGACCTTGTTGGTTATCCATTTTATTTTATGTATTTATTTTTTTTATGGAACGCTTCATGAATTTGCGTGTCATCCTTGCACAGGGGCCATGCTAATCTTTTCTGTATCATTCCAATTTTAGTATATGTGCTGTCAAAGCAAACACTGATTATCCATTTTAAACACTGCAGTATGTCCATCCCAACCTCCCTAACTATCTGTTCCCCCCATCCTTTCCTCTGGCAACCATAAGTTGGTTCTCTAAGTCTGAGCGTCTGTTTCTATTTTGTAAATAAGTTCATTTGTATCATTTCTTTGACAGAAGGAGAAATATCGCATGACATCCCTTATATGCAGAATCTAAAAGGAAATGATGTCCTGTGTTTAAGGTGTGGGATTTTCCATGTCTGTTTTGTCCTTCCTGCATTGATTTGATGATTTCTTTACGAATGGAGGGAGATGACAATGAGAAGCAGCAGAGGAGGAAAGCTGCAGTGTAGAGGATGACATGAAAGCCTCTCAGGCCACAATTCCTGAAGGTTGATGGCTGAAAACTTAATTCAATTGTTTTTAATAGTCCTAGTAAGTACAATAGCTAAACTGAGTGAAACAGTCAGCCCTCATGCAGATATCTGAGATAAGCTCAAGAGCTTGTTCAACCCATCAAAGTTAGTGCCTCTTCTAGCCTGTCAATGTACGTGTCCCTGAAAACATCCATACATATTTTCTTGCTGATAATTTTATTTTTTAAAATTATCATAATTAATGTCACTAAAAACTTGAGGAAAGAATGGCTGGTACATCAAGTATTAATGACACCAATTAACTAACATATATTTTCTTGGCTTTATCAGATGACTAGATCATCAGACATAGGCCCAGTTAGTTTAAATGTGGGAAAGAGTAAGCCCAGGATAACAAGGAGACCATAGAAAGATACTGGACCAAGGAGAAAACACCTAGGTCAGGTGCCTGTAGGATGAGGAAGGGAGCAAGGAACACTGGGAGGCTGAAATGAACTGACATGTCTGCTGATGGCATGTGCTGAGGGATATAGTTCCCTTTTTCATGTTTCCTCAATGACGGGCCTGATGATAATAATTAACCTAACTACTGAGAGTGCCACCAGCTTTCACTTGTTGCAGGGGAGACAACTGAGACTAAAGTATATCAGTTCAGTTCAGTTCAGTCGCTCAGTTGTGTCCGCCTCTTTGTGACCCCATGAACCGCAGCACTCCAGGCCTCCAGGTCCATCACCATCTCCCAGAGTTCACTCAGACTCATGTCCATCGAGTTCGTGATGCCATCCAGCCATCTCATCCTCGGTCGTCCCCTTCTCCTCCTGCTCCCAATCCCTCCCAGCATCAGAGTCTTTTCCAATGAGTCAACTCTTCGCATGAGGTGGCCAAAGTACGGGAGCTTCAGCTTCAGCATCATTTCTTCCAAAGAAACCCCAGGGTTGATCTCCTTCAGAATGGACTGGTTGGATCTCCTTGCAGTCCAAGGGACTCTCAAGAGTCTTCTCCAACACCACAGTTCAAAAGCATCAATTCTTCAGCGCTCAGCCTTCTTCACAGTTGGCAAAGTAATGTCTCTGCTTTTGAATATACTATCAAGGTTAGTCATAACTTTTCTTCCAAGGAGTAAGCATCTTTTAATTTCATGGCTGCAGTCACCATCTAAACTACCCTCAGATACATAGCTGGGATTTGAACCCTGCTCTATCAAACTTCAAAGCCAGTGGTGTCTGACCACTTGTTCTCAAAGTAGCCCTGGGCCAGGACACCACGATTATCTGGGAACCAGTCAGAAAGGCACATTTCTGAGCCCCTCCTAAATCTACAGAATCAGGAATTCTGGGAGTGAGACCCAGCATTCTATGCCTTAGCAAGCCATGCAGGCAATTCTGATGCTCACAGTTTTGTTTTGGTTTTTTTCTAATGAAGGATGTATGTGTTGGGGGGTACTCGGGGAGCAAAAGCTGAAAGATTGTCAGCCAATGGTATGTGAGATACTGTTACACTCAGACTAGAAGGAAGACAAGGCTGGAAAGAAAGAGTTAGACACTAAGTTCCCCGGAGTCAAAGCAAGGCCATGTAGGTTGGAGAGGATCTAGCAGTGGTGAACCCCAATGGGAGCAAAGGTGGCTCTGCCAGGGCCTAGAAGTGATACAGATGGGAGATACTAGGCAGATGCTATTCAGGTTATGGGTCAAGCATGGTCAGAGCTAAAGATATTTGTTAATATTAAAGCCATGGTCATTCACCTGATTTTTAAAGGCAGCAAAAGTCACTAGAGAAGGCATAGTAATGAGGGAAAGGGCAATGTGAGATGCCCTTTTGTCATCATCATTTGTCACGCTGATCTACTATGAAGAAGTGATTGCTTCAAGTAAATTATTTTCTGGATTTAAGTTATGATAACTATTAACATTTTCCAAGTCATATTTAAGAATATTTTAATCCCTTTGAACAACTGTATCAAGGTGTAATTGACATAAAATCAACTCTACATTTTTTAAGTGTACAATCTGATGTTTTAACATATGTATACCTGTGATGCTATTGGTATAGTTGGGAAAGTGCCCATACCAACCACTCCAAAACTTTCCTCATGTTCCTTTGAATTTCTTTCCTTTAGCCTTTTCTGCCCCAGCCTCACCCAGGCAAATCTCTGTTGTGCTTTCTGTCATTATATTTAAATTTGCATTTCTTAGGACTAGGTATAAATGTAATTGTTCAACATGTATTCTCTTTTGTCTGAATTATTTCATTCAGCATGATTATTTTGAAACTCATCCATGCAGCATGTATCCTAGCTCATTCCGAATGATACTCCATTATATAGATATACCACTGTATAATTTGTCCATTCACTTGTTGTTGGACATTGGACTGTTTCCAGTTTTTGATTATTACAAATAAAACTGTCTTAAACATTCTCACACAAGTCTTTGTATGGGTATATGTTTTATTTTCTATTGTGGGAATGTCTAGAAGTGGAATGCTAGATCATATGGTAGGTGTTTATTTCACTATTTTTTTTCTTTAATGCCAAGCTATTGATATTTCAAAGGGATTGTATTATTTGAAGTTTCCATCAAAAATGTATGAGAGTGCCAGTTCTTCTACATCCTTACCAACTCTTGGGCTCATAGTCCTGTTTAACTTTAGCTAGTCTAATAGAAGTGTATTATTATTTTATTGTGGTTTTAAGCTGCATTCTCTAATGGCTATTGAAGTTGAGCATCTTTTCATATTCTAACTTTCCATCTGCATATCTTCTTTAGAGACATGTCTGTTCAAGTCATTTTCCAATTTTTAAAAACTGGGTTTTTGTCTTTGTATTATTGAGTTTTCAGATTTCTTCCTATGATCTAGAGACAAGTTCTTTATTAGACATATGCTTTGCAAATGTTTTCTTCCAGTCTGTGGGTATGTCTTTATATCCCCTTAACAGTGTCATTTGAAGAGCAAATGTTTTAATTATGATGAAATCCAATTTATCAATGTTTTCTTTTATGAACCATGCTTTTAGTGTTATAATTAAATAATCATGGCCTAACCCAGAATCAAAAGTATTTTTCCTGTTTTTTTTCTAGAAATGTTTTAGAGTCTACATTCAGGACAAAGATTCATTTTGAGTTATACTATGAATATGATGCGAGGAATTGACTGAAGGCTTTTTTTAATTTGGATATCCAGTTGTTTTAAAAATATTTATTAAAAAGACTATTTTTTCCTCCACTGATTGTATTTGTACCTTTGCTAAAAATCAGTTGTCTATTTATGCATATATACATTTTCATCTATTTCTGAACTCTCCCTTCTGTTCCACTAAAGTTATTTTGGCAGCTCTAGGTCCTTTGCATTTCCATATGAATTTTAGTTATCAGTTTCTACAAAAGAAAAAGTACATTTTGATTGGCATTACGTTGAGTGTATACATCAATTTGAGAACTGACTTTTTATCAATACTGAGTCTCCCAATTTATGAACATTATATGTCAATTCATTAATTCTTCAGTTTCTCTCAGCACTCTAGGTTTTGGTCAGTTTTATTCTAGAGTATTTTATTTTTTTAATGCTATTATAGTTAGTATATATTATTTTAAAAATTCTGATTATTTGCTGCTAATATATAGAAATAAACTTATAGTTATATATTGATTTTGGATCCTGAAATATTGTTAAACCCAATTATTAAACCCAGGTGATTTTTTTTTTTGTTAATTCCATTGCAATTGCTACATAGACAGCCATGTTACCTGCAAAGACAGTTATATTACTTTCTTGCCAATTTTGATATCTTTTTGTTCTCCTTTTTAATCTTATTATATATTTTATAATATCTTGCTGCTGCTGCTGCTGCTGCTGCTGCTGCTGCGTTGCTTCAGTCGTGTCTGATTCTGTGTGACCCCATAGATGGCAGCCCACCAGGCTCCCCTGGTCTCTGGGATTCTCCAGGCAAGAACACTGGAGTGGGTTGCCATTTCCTTCTCCAATGCATGAAAGTGAAAAGTGAAAGTGAAGTCGCTCAGTCGTGTCTGACTCTTCACTACCCCATGGACTGAAGATTACCAGGCTCCTCCCATGGGATTTTCCAGGCAAGAGTACAGGAGTGGGTTGCCATTGCCTTCTCCACTATAATATCTTAAAGTGAAGTGAAGTTGCTCAGTCATGTCCGACTCTTTGCGACCCCATGGATTTTTGCCTACCAGGCTCTGAGGAGCCTCTCAGTCCATGGAATTTTCCAGGCAAGAGTACTGGAGTGGGTTAAATAGTTAATAGAAGTGCTAAAACCATACATCCTTGTGCCATTCAGATATGGAATAAAAGTCATTCAATTTTTCCCAATTAAATATGATTTTACCTGTAAGTTTTTCATAGATGCTTGTATCAGACCAAGAAAGTACCTTTCTATTCCTACTTTGCCAAGAGACTTTATCAGGGATGGAGACTGAGTTTTAAGATTTTTTCAGTATCTATAGAGATGACTGTGTGATCTTTTTTTTATAGTTGTAAGTTTAGTGAATTACATTGATTGATTTTTAAATGTTAAGCCAATCTTGCATCCCTAAAATAAACTACATTTAGTCATGAAATATTATCCTTCTTTTTTTTTTTTTGGATGTGGACCATTTTTAAAGTCTTTATTGAATTTGTTGCAATATTGCTTCTGATTAGTCCAGATAAATGTTTATCAATTTTATTTTTAAAAAATCACTTTGGGGTTCACTGATCTTCCCTAATATTTTCTCTTTTCTATTTCATTGATGTCTACTCTACTCATTGCTTCCTTTCTTCTTCTTACTTTGGGTTTAATTTGCTGTTTTTCTAATTTTTTAAGGTAGGATCTTTTATAATAAATTTGGTACCTTTCTCCTTTCCTAATATAGATATTTTTATAAACACTCTAAGTTCTACTTTAGCATCATCTGCCAATTTTCATATGTTATGTTCTCACACTTATTAAATTTAAAATACTTTCTGATGTTCTTTTTGATTTCTTCTTTGAACCATAGGTTATTTACCATTTGTTAATTTGTTGCCAAACACTGGATTTATTCCCAGGTATCTATGTTATTTACTTCAAATTTAACTTTGTAAATGGAAGAGCATGTATTTATTACTCAGTTTTTAAAAATTTTAATAGGACTTTTTTATGGCCAAGAATATATTCTACCTTAAAGATATCTCTAGTCTTTCCCATTCTATTGTTTTCTTTATTTCTTTGCAATGATCACTGAGCAAGGTTTTCTTAACTCTCCTTGCTATTCTTTGGAACTCTGCATTCAGATGAGTATATCTTTGCTTTTCGTGTCTCTTCTCAGCTATTTATAAGGCCTCCTCAGACAACCATTTTGCCTTTTTGCATTTCTTTTTCTTAGGGATGGTCTTGATCCCTGCCTCCTGTACAATGTCACAAACCTCCATCCATAGTTCTGCAGGCACTCTGTCTATCAGATCTAATTCCTTGAATCTATTTCTCACTTCCACTGTATAATCATAAGGGATTCAATTTAAGTCATACCTGAACAGGCTAGTGGTTTTCCCTACTTTCTTCAATTTAAGTCTGAATTTGGCAATAAGGAATTCATGATCTGAGCCATAGTCAGTTCCCAGTATTGTTTTTGCTGACTATATAGAGCTACTCCATCATCAGCTGCAAAGAATATAATCAATCCGATTTTGGTATTGACCATCTGGTGATGTCCATGTGTAGACTCTTCCCTTATGTTGTTGGAAGAGGGTGTTTGCTACGACTAGAACTATGAGTTCTCTTGGCAAAAATCTGTTAGCCTTTGCCCTGCTTCATTTTGTACTCCAAGGCCAAACTTGCCTGTTACTTCAGGTATCTCTTGACTTCCTACTTTTGCATTGCATCCCTCTGGGATGAAAAGGACATCTTTTTTTCGTGTTAGTTCTAGAAGATCTTGTAGGTCATCACAGAACCATTCAACTTCAGCTTCTTTGGCATTAGTGGTTGGGACATAGACTTGGATTATTGTGATGTTCAATGGCTTGCCTTGGAAATGAACAGAAATCATTCTGTCATTTTTGAGATTGCAACCAAACACTTCATTTCAGACTCTTTTGTTGACTATGATGGATACTCTGTTTCTTCTAAGGAATTCTTGGCTACAGTAATAGATTAAAAGTCATCTGAATTAAATTAGCCCATTCTGGTCCATTTTAGTTCACTGATTCCTAAAACATTGATGTTCACTCTTGCCATCTCCTGTTTGACTGCTTCCAATTTACCTTGATTCATGGACCTAACATTCCAGGTACCTATGCAATATTGTTCTTTACAAGAACATTAGAGATAACAAGGGAACATTTCATGTAAAGATGGGCACAATAAAGGACAAAAGCAGTAAGGACCTAACAGAAACAGAAGATATTATGAAGAGGTAGTAAGAATACACAGAGGAACTATACAAAACTGGCTCATTGGAAAAGACCCTGATGCTGGGAAAGATTGAACTGATATTCTACCTTGGAAATATTCCTTGTGTGCCTGTAAAAAATGTATATTCTGCTGTTTTTGAGTATGGATTCTATAGTTATTAATTAAGCTAAGTTGATTGATAGTGTTGTTCAAGTCTTTCATATTCTTTTTGCTATTCTGCCTAGTTTGTTCTATTAATTATTTTTGTTGTTTGGTCACTCAGCCATGTCCAACTCTTTGTGACCCCATGGACAGCAGCATGCCAGGATTCCCTCTCCTTCACCATTTCCTGGAGCTTGCTCAAACTCATGTCCATTGAGTCAGTGATGCCATCCAACCATCTCATCCTCTGTTGTCCCCTTCCCCTCCTGCCTTCAATCTTTCCCAGCATCAGGGTCTTTTCTTATGAGTCAGCTCATCACATCAGGTGGCCAAAGTATTGGAGCTTCAGCTTTAGCATCAGTCTCCCAGTGAATATTCAGGACTGATTTCCTTTAGGATTGACCGGTTTGATCTCCTTGCAGTGCAAGGGACTCTCAAAAGTTTTCTCTAACACCACAGCTCAAAAACATTAATTCTTTGGTGCTCAGCCTTCTTTATGGTCCAACTCTCACAGCCATACATGACTATTGGAAAAACCCATAGCTTTGACTATATGGAACTTTGTTGGCAAAGTAATATCTGCGAGAGGGATATTGAAACCTCTGACTATAGATTTGTCTAGTTTTCTAGCAGTTTTATCAGCTTTGTTACATAAACTTTAAAGTCTTTATTATGTGTATCAATATTTAGATTTCATTATGACTCTTCATAAATTGACCTCTTTCTAATTATTAAATGACATTCTTCATTTCTTTATATTCTTTGCTCAATAATCTGCTTTGTGCTGACATTAATATAGCCAGTGCAACTTCCTTTTGATTAGTGTAAGATGCTGTAACTTGTCCTATCATTCTGTTTTTATCTTTTGTGTTTGAATATTTGAAGTCTTCTTCTAATAAGCAGCATAAGATTGGGTGTTGCTTTTTAATCAGATCTTCATTAATAGTGTAGAATTCTTGGTTGATGGGTTTTTTTTTTCTTGCAATACTTTGAAGATGTTGCTCCACAGTATTTTTCCTTGAATTTTTTTTCCTTACAAGCCATCAGCTCTTATATTTATTCCTGTGAATATAAGCTGTTTCCCTCCACACCATCCTCTAGCCGCTTTTAAGATTTTCCCTTTATCTTTGTTTTTGTGCAATGTGATTTTTATGTATCTTGACATGGTTTTCTTAGTGTTCCTTATGCTTATGCTTCGTTAACATCTATGGGTTTATAGTTTCTTCCAAACTTTAAAAATTTCAGCCTTTATTTCTTTAAATATTTATTTTTCTCTCCCCTAGCTTTGGGAATCCCAATTATACACGTATTGGGCTGCCAAAAAATATTCCACACATCATGCTCTATGCATCTTTTCTGACGCTTCATTCTTTGATTTTCATTTTGTATAGCTAGCTCCTGTTATTCTTAAAACTTACTAATCTTCTCTTCTGTATTATCTAATCTAACAATAAGCATATCTTATATATTCATACTCTGTAGTTTTCATCTCTAGAGGGTAGATTTTTTTGTTGTTGGTTTTGGTTTTGTATTCCTTTGTTCAGTCTCTCAGTCGTGTCTGACTCTTTGCAAACCCTGTGGTCATGTCCGACTCTTTGTATTCCTAGATTCTACTTAAGTTTTTTTTAATATGGAAAAAAGTTCTGTTTTCATGTTTTCTGCTTATTTTAATACGTGTTAGCTCTAGATCTTGAATGTCAGGCATGGTAAATTTTACCTCACTGGGTGCTGGATATTTTGCATTTCTATAAATTTTTTGAAATTTGCTATAGTACAAAGTTAAGTTACTTGGAAATATTTTGTTGCTTTTACATCTGATTTTTAAGAACTGTTCAGCAGGACTAGAACAGGGCTTAGTCCAGGGCTAATTCTTTCTCTACTAGGTAAACATTGAGTACTGTACTCAATACCCTGTCAGTCATATGATTTTTCAGTCTGGTTGGTGGGCATGGTGCTTTTCCCAGCCCTACCCACTGTTAGTTCTCTCCTGGCCTTGGGTAGTTTTCTCACATGCGTATGCTGTCAATGCTCAGCTAAATACTAAAGGGACACAAAGTGCAGGTCCTAGAGTTCTGTCTCTGGCACTTCTCTCCTCACCAGTACTCTGTCCTGAAAACCCTAAGTGCCTTGATCTTCACAAAACCTTAGCTCTGTTTCCTCAATACTGGGAGTCACCTGGGTTTCACTGCCTAGCTCTATGAGTTAGAAACTCTCAAGGCAGAAACAGGACAACCACAGAATTCCCCTTATTTGTTTCCCTTCTTTTAGGAATGTCCTTCCTTACCATATAACCAGTGTGTTAAAAACTGTTTCACAGAACGTATTTGTATTATGATTTCTAGTGGGGATGTTAGAGAAGGCAATGGCACCCCACTCCAGTACTCTTGCCTGGAAAATCCCATGGACGGGGGAGCCTGGTGGGCTGCAGTCCATGGGGTCGCTAGGAGTCGGACACGACTGAGCAACTTCACTTTCACTTTTCACTTTCATGCATTGGAGAAGGAAATGGCAACCCACTCCAGTGTTCTTGCCTGGAGAATCCCAGGGATGGAGGAGCCTAGTGGGCTGCTGTCTGCTGCTGCTGCTGCTGCTAAGTTGCTTCAGTCGTGTCCGACTCTGTCGACCCCATAGACGGCAGCCCACCAGGCTCCGCCATCCCTGGGATTCTCCAGGCAAGAACACTGGAGTGGGTTGGGCTGCCGTCCATGGGGTCGCAGAGTCGGACACGACTGAAGCGACTTAGCAGCAGCAGCAGCAGCAGTGGGGATGTAAACCTTCTCAGGTACTCTACCTTGGACATAACTGGAAGTGCATAGTAATTTCATAACTTGTATTTTTCAACAGAGACCCAGGCTGGTACAATCTATACCTATCACAACAGTGCTGAGAAATTCATAGCTAAACAAAAATAAAACAGGATTATTCATTGCCCTCTCAATAGCTGCCAAACGGTTATCACTCAATAATGAGTACTGTGTACATACTGCTTAACCTACTATGTCTTAGCCATTTTGCTAGTTTACTTCTTATTCTTAGTAACACATTATGAGGTTTTTGCCTGTTTTTTATTTTACTGCTTATGTAAGTGAGGGAAATTAGGTTTGTTCTTGTGGTTGTTTAGTCTCTAAGTCATGTCTGACTCTTTGAGACCCCATGGACTGCGGCACACCAGAGTTCCCTGTCCTTCACTATCTCAGAGTTTGCTCAGACTCGTGCCCATTGACTTGATGACGCTATTCAACCATCTCATCCTCTGTCACCTCCTTCCCCTCTTGCCCTCAGTCTTTCCCAACTTCAGGGTCTTTTCCAATAAGATGGCTGTTCCCATCAGGCAGCAAAAGTATTGGAGCTTTAGCATCAGTCCTTCCACTGAATATTCAGTGCCGATTTCCTTTAGGATTGACTGGTTTAATCTGCTTGCTCTTTAAGGGACTCTCAAGAAATTAGGTTTAGGAATGTGAAAAAATGTTCCAAATATCCAGTAAGTGATGTATTTAGCTTTCAAATTCAGATGATTCTGATTCCAAAGACTTCACTTTCTATAGTACTTTGGTTATTATTTATCATAAAATACAAATAGAACATTTAATAATGGATTATCTAATTGTACATTCCAGCTGAGGGCATTAGAACATTTCTAACTTAACCACCTTAAAAGATTTTGCTGACTAATAGAATTTTAAAAGAGATTTTCTATAGATCAGGAGGGAAAGAAAATTTATATTGCAAGAATGAAAGTGATAAAATGAAAAGAATATAAAGTGGGTAATTTTACAACTCAGATTAATGATGAATACTGAGAACAAGAGTTTGCAGAAGAAAAGGAGGCCCAGAGATTCAGAAATCCACAGGAATACATAGAGGAGGACACTAGTTCACTTGACAAACCACCAAATATAGGGCATGGTTGCAGTCATAGGAACAAAACTTCAGGAGTTTTTAGAAGTTGTATTATTTTGGTGGCTTACAAACCCCATCTTAGATATTGGAGAAATGAGTTTTATAAAACTTAATATTACCAATTTAAACTTTTTTAAATGTATACAATATTTTTTTATTTAATAATATTACCAAAAACGCATGTTATTTTTATTGATACTCTCAGATCATGGTGTGAATATTTTAAATAAATAAAATTTTAAAAAATAAATATTTTAAGTATAAAATATAACCATTTAAAAACATCTTTATTATTATAAATTTTCAGTTCAGTTCGGTTCACTTCAGTTGCTCAGTCGCATCTGACTCTTTGCGACCCCATGAATTGCAGCACGCCAGGCCTCCCTGTCCATCACCAACTCCTGGAGTTCACTCAAACCCATGTCCATCGAGTTGGTGATGCCATCCAGCCATCTCATCTATTGTTATCCTCTTCTCCTCCTGCTCCCAATTCCTCCCAGCGTCAGAGTCTTTTCCAATTAGTCAACTCTTCGCATGAGGTGGCTAAAGTATTGGAGTTTCATCTTTAGCATCAGTCCTTCCAAAGAACACCCAGGACTGATCTCCTTCAGAATGGACTGGATGGATCTCCTTGCAGTCCAAGGGACTCTCAAGAGCCTTCTCCAACACCACAGTTCAAAAGCACCAATTCTTCGGTGATCAGCTTTCTTCACAGTCCAACTCTCGTATCCATACATGACCGCAGGAAAAACCATAGCCTTGACTAGAGGTACCTTTGCTGACAAAGTAATGTCTCTGCTTTTTAATAAGCTGTCTAGGTTGGTCATAACTTTCCTTCCAAGGAATGAGCATCTTTTAATTTCATGGCTGCAATCACCATCTGCAGTGATTTTGTAGCCCCCCAAAATAAAGTCAGCCACTGTTCCCACTATTTCCTTATCTATTTGCCATGAAATGATGGGACTGGATGCCTTGATCTTAGTTTTCTGTATGTTGAGCTTTAAGCCAACTTTTTCACTCTCCTCTTTCACTTTCATCAAGAGGCTTTTTAGTTCTTCTTCACTTTCTGCCATAAGGGTGGTGTCATCTGCATATCTGAGGTTATTGATATTTCTCCCGGCAATCTGGATTCCAGCCTGTGTTTCTTCCAGCCCAGCATTTCTCATGATGTACTCTGCATATAAGTTAAACAAGCAGGGTGACAATATACAGCCCTGACATACTCCTTTTCCTATTTGGAACCAGTCTGTTGTTCCATGTCCAGATCTAACTGTTGCTTCCTAACCTGTATACAGGTTTCTCAAGAGGCAGGTCAGGTGGTCTGGTATTCCCATCTCTTTCAGAATTTTCCACAGTTTATTGTGATCCACAGAGTCAAAGGCTTTGGCATAGTCAATAAAGCAGAAATAGATGTTTCTCTGGAACTCTCTTGCTTTTTCCATGATCCAGTGATGTTGGCAATTTGATCTCTGGTTCCTCTGCCTTTTCTAAAACCAGCTTGAACATCTGGAATTTCATGGTTCATGTATTGCTGAAGCCTGACTTGAAGAATTTTGAGCATTACTTTGCTAAAGTGTGAGATGAGTGCAACAAAGTACACTGGAGCTACATAAATCCCATGCATACTGTGCTAATGATGCTATCAGTTAGCACTAGTGTAACCTGTGTACCCAAGCACAACCTTACATGAGAAGTGGATCTGCTTCAGAGTCATACTTCCTCACTAAAAGCTCTTTACAGTATCATGGGTACAGTGTATATGAGACTATAAAAAGAAAATTTACATAATACGAGATCTATTTCCTCAGGGATAACTAGAAGTAAAATATCACCTTGAAACATATTAGGACAAAGTAATAAATTTTCTAAAATGGCTCTTTATTCATTTCAGCTTTTTAAAACTTCATATGTTGAAGTAAAATGTAAACTTTAAGACTATTTCATTCTCATTAAAGAAAGGCCTAAAAAAGAATCCTGGCTGTACAAATGAATGCTCATGCAATGATCTTTTTTTCTGTAGCATGGTTGTAAAGAACAGAAATGGGGCTGATTTTCCCTATGTCTCAGCATTCTTCAAGCATCCAAGGATCTTAGAGTTAAATCTTCTAGAGGGAAAAGAGACTCTGATCCCTTTAAACAGGGTTTGACTTTAAAAAGGCAAGGGTCAAAGTGATGTTACATCTGAGTTGTCAGTGTGTGTTAGTCACTCAGTCATGTCCAACTCTTTGCAACCCCATGGACGGTAGCCCACCAGGCTCCTCTGTCCACATAATTCCCTCTCAAGGCAAGAATACTGGAATGGGTAGCCATTCCCTTCTCCAGGGCATCTTCCTGACTCAGGCATCGAATCTGGGTCTCCTGCATTGAAGGCAGATTCTTTACCATCTGAGCTACTAAGGAAGCTCAAGTCTTAGAAAAACTATTAATATAGGTAACACAATACAGTGATACTGTGGATACAGGGAAAGACTCATTACAGCGCATATACAGTTTTAAGAAGAGGGCTTGACAGCAGACTCTGTAAAACCATTTTTCCCAATTATTTTCTAGAGAAAATGGAAAATAAAAGAAAAACAGAATTTTAAAATTGACAGAGATCTTGGGAATTATTTTGATGTAAATCTTTTATTTTGGGTACTTCCTTTGCAATCCAGTGGTTAAGACTTTGCATTCCAACGCAGGGAGTGAAGATTCAATCCCTGGTTGAGGAACACATGCCTTGCAGCCAAAAAAAGAACAAAATATAAAAGAGAAGCAATATTGTAACAAGTTCAATAAAGACTTTAAAAATGGTCCTCATTCAAAAAGAAAAAAATCTTAAAAAAAAAACTTTTATTTTGCACTTGAAGAAGAATCCAGGAATAGCAAGTGAAGGTGAATTGCTCAGAAGACAATAGCAGAAAGAGCTAGGACTATCACCTAACTTTGCTGCTCTCACAGGACCCATATTTTACACTAAAGAAATATATATTCTGTGTGATATCTGACAGGCATTTGTTGGTTTGTTTTTACTTAATAGGAATGCTTGTACATTTTTATGACGAGTATTTTATAGAATTTAATTTGTCTTTAAATGCTGTTGGGTGTTGAGTGCCAATCAAATGATTCTTAAGGTTATTTTTTTACTTTGTAAGTACTAGTACACCTACAAGTAAAAGTATGTGGTTAGAGTGCTAATGACAATATTTACTGAAGAAGATTAGGGGATCTGTCACTTTAATAGGTTTGGGAAACACCCTGCCCCAAGGCCAACTTTGGGGAGAAAAAAAAATTAAACCCATTTCTAAGTAAGTCTTGGGAGGAAAAAATGCCCAACATTTTTAATGAAATGTTGAAAAATGGCTGATGAGAGTTCCCTTTTAGCAGCTGTATCTTTCTAGTAGCACATATTATTATTATCATAAGAAATATATACTGCAGCAGGAGAAGGCAATGGCACCCCACTCCAGCACTCTTGCCTGGAAAATCCCATGGACGGAGGAGCCTGGTAGGCTGCAATACATGGGGTCGCTAGGAGTCAGACACGACTGAGCAACTTCACTTTCACTTTTCACTTTCATGCATTGGAGAAGGAAATGGCAACCCACTCCAGTGTTCTTGCCTGGAGAATCCCAGGGACGGGGGAGCCTGGTGGGCTGCCGTCTGTGGGGTCGCACAGAGTCAGACACGACTGAGGTGACTTAGCAGCAGCAGTAGCAGCAGCACAATAAATTAAATTAAAATATCAACTCTTTTATGCTGAGTTCAGTTTAGCAATATTTATTGCCCTCCTTCAATCGACACCTATTCATTATTGAGCATCCACAAAATACCAGATGCATTGCTAAAAGTACAGTGGTGACCAAGATTAGCCCTTACCTTCAAGAAATTTCCAGCTCTAAAGGAAACCAAGGCAAGCAAACAAGAACGAGGCAACTGAGATCTTACTGCTATTTGCTCAAAGAAAAATATGGGGAAATCTGCTAAAGAGTGTCTAGGGAGAGAAAAAAGTAAACAGAACTTTGTCACTTTGGCTATTAGAGAGAATTAATTATAAATAACCAATATGGAGAAGGGCTTCCTAGGTAGCTCAGTGGTAAAGAATCTGCCTACCATTGCAGGAGATAGGGGTTCAATCCCTGGGTCAGGAATATCCCCTGGAGGAGGAAATGGCAATCCACTCCAGTGTTCTTGGCTGGAGAAACCCAGGGACAGAGGAGACTGGTGGACTACAGTGTATGGAGTTGCAAAGAGTTAGACATGACTGAGCATGCATGCAAACTTAATATTGGAAAATCTACTGGTCCTTATGGGAATCTTTGAACCATTATGTCCACTAGTTTGAGCACAGCTGTAAAAACTGATTTCCATTTAATGTGTTTAACATCTTTTTTTATTGGTGTATATTTATACAAAGAACTGATAGAGTGTTAGGAATTGGCTGTCAAATTGGCTGGTCTGTCCTACTTCCTCCTTTCTACTCACAAAATAAGCAACAAAAACCTGATAGAATGCACTTAGGAACATAATAAAAATAAGAATTACATATTGGAAAGTCTATTTGAAAATTTCTGTGAGTTTCTTTATTTTTTTCTCTTTGCTTCATACCACTTGGTATTTCTCAATCATCGTCCCTCTATGCCTCTGACAGTCCTAGATACTTCAGTCATCTATAGCTACACTTTAGAAACCAACAGGTAAAGAACTATATCATCTGTGTCTTGTTCTTAGAAATGAAAAATATTGACTTTCACTATTGTTTCAGAGACTTCAACAGAAAATGCCTAGAGTTGTTTGAAAGACTCCCTACAGGAAAATAAAAATATTTGCTTTTCAAAGAATAAGCAAACAGAAATAACAGAACCTCAATTATGACAGATAAGTGAGCATGTCATGGGCAGATTCAGACTAGACACCAGCTATTATATAGAAAATAAATAAGCTACAAGGATGTACCGTACATCACAGGGAAATATAGACATTATTTTATAATATTGAATCACTATGTTATATACCTAAAACTAATATAATATTTCAAGTCAACTATCCTTTAAATTTTTTTTAATTATGTCCAAGGTCATTTATGAAATGTATCTTCTTGATTACATCTTTTTCCCTACAAGAATTTTTAAAGGTAATGTCAATGATTGCTCAGTAATTTTTATTGTTTGTACAAATGTCTCAGTAATCTTCCCATGAGGAAGATGACACTGTCTAGACTGGCGAGGCTCTAAGCTATATTATATTCCTGGAAGTCTCTTGGGAGAAGAAAATTTCAAAGCTTACATCCTTCCTGCGAAGTACTTGTAGAGTCTTTACTTTGCATCTCATGAGTACATGAGTATCTGAAATTTAAATGGAAAACCAAGATTATTCATAGAAACTCACTGGAGACTAAAATTGATGAATTAATGAACAACTTAAGGCAGGAATGGATAAAGGGAAGGCATTATCTTATGCACTGTAAGATGAGTAGGTTAGATGAAAGTAAAGCTATAAAGGTAGATTTGTCTGTGAAATAGACATTTCTTGGGCATCTAGGTCAATTACTAGCACATGTACTCTCATTTAAGTTTCCTAACGGTCCTTCTACAGATGAAACTGAGGCTTAGAAACTTACTTATCATTGGATCACATAGTCGGAAAATTATAGCACTTATTTTCACTAAAGCCCATGCTCTCTCCTCTAAACCACACAGCCACCGTGTGCTCCACGAGCAGACTGCCTGGGTGTAAAGATGTCATTCTTACTTACATCAACAAAAGGCAAACTGAATGACAAATTGGGGCTCTAGAGCAAACTCATGGGTCTACAGGCTTTAATACTATGTATGTGCCCTGCTCTCTGCCTTTTGCTTCTTTATTTTCCCTAGTTACCTGCCTTTCCCTTAATTTTCCTCACCTAGCATTGGAGAGGACCAGCTCAGTTACAAAGAACAAAAAACCTAGCTCTACCTGACTTAAGACAAAAAGATTCGCCTAACTGAAAAACTCAAGGTCACTGGCTCTAGGCCTAGATGAATCAAGGGTCTCGGGCAATATGAGGACTTGATTTTTTTTCAGTTCTCTGTTCTGTGTTTCTCTTGTTGGTTGCATTTTTGAGGCCCTTCATGGAGACACAGTGGCTGCCAGCAGCTTCAGGCTTACTTCCTTATATGTCTCTATCTAGTGGAGAATAAAGGAATGGATAGATATTTTGTCTAACATTAGTACGTAGTGTGACTCATATTGGGGAGAATAAACAGATTCCTGAACCAATCCCCCTCGATGGAAGAATGTGATGCAGAGTTGGCCAGGCTGGAGCCACATCCCATTCTCTAAGATGGGGATGAAGACAAAACCACTAGTCACATGGCAGTGACAGCGGGTATTTCCCCAAGAACAATAAAAATGCTGTACTCAGAAAACATGACATTTCCACTACCGAATTAGAAGAAAACAGAAATATTTTCTATTAAAAAAAAATATCTAGCGCACATTCACCAAAGCTAGAAGTGTTTGCCAATAACAGTGACAAACACATCATGGATAATTTAAGACCAAGCAAACACTGATAGAAAATATATCATGGTCATGCTTCTGCATGTTCAGCTCATATCTGATGAGCGAGAGCCACCTCATATACAGGGAATCCTGATGTAGAACATCACCCAAAGACAGGCAACAGATTGACAAGACCTCGAACACAAGTCCCATATTCAAAAGATTGGTATTTCATGCAACCATGGTGGCAGAAATCTCCTCATTTGTCAGAATATCTCTTATCACTTCATGGAACAGAGTTTGAGAAATATTGCATTTTTGTTCCTTCCTCTCAGTAAATATTCATGTAGGAATATATAGAAAAATACACCTAGTTTATACCCAGATATTTGATAGCCTAGTCTGGGAAAGAAAGCAGAGTTTGCAATTTTGGTGGTATTGAAAGTGAAAAACAAATACCACATGTTAACACATATATGTGGAATCTAGAAAAATGGTTCAGATGAACCTGTTTGCAAGACAGAAAGAGAGACAGAGATACAGAGATCAAATGTATGGACACCACAGGTGGAAGAGGGGTGCAATGAATTAAGAGAGTGTGATTGGCATATATACACTATTGATACTCCATATAAAATAGATAACTATGTATATATATCAGTTCAGTTCAGTTCAATCGCTCAGTCATGTCAGACACTTTGCGACCCTATGAATCACAGCACGCCAGGCCTCCCTGTCCATCACCAACTCCCGGAGTTTACCCAAACTAGTGTCCATCGAGTCGGTGATGCCATCAGCCATCTCATCCTCTGTCGTCCCCTTTTCCTCCTGCCCCCAATCCCTCCCAACATCAGGGTCTGTTCCAATGAGTCAACTCTTCGCATGAAGTGGCCAAAGTATTGGAGTTTCAGCTTCAGCGTCAGTCCTTCCAATGAATATTCAGTTCTGATTTCCTTTATAATGGACTGGTTGGATCTCCTTGTAGTCCAAGAGACTCTCAAGAGTCTTCTCCAACATCACAATTCAATAGCATTATTCTTCGGCACTCAGCTTTCTTCACAGTCCAACTCTCTCATCCATACATAACCACTGGAAAAACCATAGCCTTGACTAGACGGACCTTTATTGGTAAAGTAATGTCTCTGCTTTTTAATATGCTATCTAGGTTGGTCATAACTTTCCTTCCAAGGAGTAAGCGTCTTTTAATTTCATGGCTGCAGTCACCATCTGCAATTATTTTGGAGCCCAAAAAAATAAAGTCTGACACTGTTTCCACTGCTTCCCCATCTATTTGCCATGAAGGGATGGGACCGGATGCCATGGAGTTTTCTGAATGTTGAGCTTTGAGGCAACTTTTTCACTCTCATCTTTCACTTTCATCAAGAGGCTTTTTAGTTCCTCTTCACTTTCTGCCATAAGGGTGGTGTCATCTGCATATCTGAGGTTATTGATATTTCTCCCAGCAATCTGGATTCCAGCTTGTGCTGCCTCCAGCCCAGTGTTTCTCATGATGTACTCTGCATAGAAGTTAAATAAGCAGGGTGACAATATACAGCCTTGACGTACTCCTTTTCCTATTTGGAACCAGTCTGTTGTTCCATGTCCAGTTCTAACTGTTGCTTCCTGACCTGCATATAGGTTTCTCAAGAGGCAAGTCAGGTGGTCTGGTATTCCCATCTCTTTCAGAATTTTCCACAGTTTATTATGATCCACACAGTCAAAAGCTTTGGCATAGTCAATGAAACAGAAATAGATGTTTTTTGGAACTCTCTTGTTTTGGGGCCACCCAAGACCGTCGGGTCATGGTGGAGAGATCTGACAGACTGTGGTCCACTGGAGAAGGGAATGGCAAACCACTTCAGTATTCTTGCCTTGAGAACCCCATGAACAGCATGAAAAGGCAAAATGATAGGATACTGAAAGAGGAACTCCCCAGTTCGGTAAGTACCCAATATGCTACTGGAGATCAATGGAGAAATAACTCCAGAAAGAATGAACGGATGGAGCCAAAGCAAAAACAGTACCCTGTTGTGGGTGTTATTGGTGATAGAAACAAGGTCCAATACTGTAAAGAGCAATATTGCATAAGAACCTGGAACGTTAAGTCCATGAATCAAGGCAAATTGGAAGTGGTCAAACAAGAGATGGCAAGAGTGAACGTCAACATTCTGGGAATCAGCGAACTAAAATGGACTGGAATGGGTGAATTTAACTCAGATGACCATTATATCTACTACTGTGGGCAGGAATACCTTAGAAGAAATGGAGTAGCCATCATGGTCAACAAAAGAGTCCGAGATGCAATACTTGGATGCAGTCTCAAAAATGACAGAATGATCTCTGTTCATTCCCAAGGCAAACCATTCAATATCACAGTAATCCAAAAGCTGAAGTTGAATGGTTTTGTATGTGTGTGTGTGTGTGTGTATATATATATATATGTGTATATATATAGATATATAGATATATATATATAACTGATTCACTTTGCTGTAAAGCAGAAACACAACATTGTAAAGCAACTACACCCCAATAAAAATAAATGAAATGTGAGCCCCTAAAAAATAGTTCACTTTTCTTATCCTTTGGGAAACATGGTCAAATTCAAGGGGCAGTCTGTATCTATGGATGTGAACAAAGCTACATCATCATCTTGGTCTTATTAGCATAAGTCTAAGTGAGCTAATCAGTAACAAATGAGGTTTGTGATACTATGAGGAAAGAATTTAATCATCACAGATACCTCTCAAAGATGTCATGCTGGTCTGAAAATTCTACCCAGGGCAGACAGAAGAATCTGAGAGTTCAAAATGAAAAGATTGCTATATCAGTGAAACCCCATTTCCAATAATTTGTTTTATTGCCATGTACCTGCAATATTGAAAGAAAAATTGAGAAAGAAAAAGATATTGTATAATTTACATAGAAAACAGGTCATTTCCCCCCCATTTTGTAAGAGAAAAGACTGTTTCACACATAAAAGCTTAGTAGCCTGCTACCTGCAAGGGAAGTACCATAGCATCCTAGGGAGTGAGGAGGATAGGGCACAAGACAACTGTAGTTCAATTCAATTAGCAGTGCAACCTTGAGCAAGCCACTTCACCTCTAAGGGACTAGCAGTCAGTAACAGCCGACCTGCCTACCTCTTGAGTCTGTTGTGAGAGTTAAATGTATGTGAAAGTATTTTGTCAAATATGAATTAGAAGACAAAAATGCATATTTGTAGGAAAATATGACAGCTTTGGGGGGCTTCCCAGCTGGCTTAGTGGTAAAGAATCCCCCTGCCAGGAAACACAGGAGATACAAATTCAATCCCTGGGTCAGGAAGATCCTCAGAAGAAGGATCTGAGGATCCTTAGCAACCCACTCCAGTATTCTTGCCTGAGAAATTCCATGGCCAGAGGAGCCTGGTGGGCTACAGACCATGGGGTCACAAAAGATTTTGACACAATTGAGCAAGGAAATCCAACTAGTCCATTCTGAAGGAGATCAGCCCTGGGATTTCTTTGGAAGGAATGATGCTAAAGCTGAAACTCCAGTACTTTGGTCACCTGATGCGAAGAGTTGACTCATTGGAAAAGACTGATGCTGGGAGGGATTGGGGAGAGGAGGAGAAGGGGACAACAGAGGATGAGATGGCTGGATGGCATCACTGACTCAATGGACACGAGTCTGAGTGAACTCTGGGAGTTGGTGATGGACAGGGAGGCCTGGCGTGCTGCGATTCATGGGGTCGCAAAGAGTTAGACACAACTGAGCGACTGAACTGAACTGAACTGAGCAACTATGAACTACATTTGAGGGAGGAAAATACTTTCTGTTATTGCATAAGTAAGCCGTTCATTTTATTCCCTGATCTTTCTTTTTTAAAACCATCATATAACACAGTGAAGTGGTTTCTAGCAGAGCCTGTGGCAAAAGAGAAACCAATGCCCCAACACTGCTTGCATGAACTTGAACCAGCTCATTAACCTCTCAGCACTTTAGACTCTCCCTGTGTGTTGAGGAAAATGATATATTCCTAATAAAATAATTATGAGGATTCTATGAGATAATATATGTAAAATACTCTGCATAGCACCTGGTACATCATAAATGCCAGTAAATTATTGTGTCTATTATCAGGAAGTGTCTGAGATGCTATCCCTCTCAACTCACTACCACCAGCTTCCTACCCTGCTCAGATCTCTCACATTGCCGAAAAAGCTCAATGCAGTGCCAAGAAGAATATAAATCTTTGGTTCATTGTGGAAATGAAGGAATACACAGGGAGAAACAGCATCTGGTATGAGAAAGCCATTCTGTTTAGTACATAGCAGTCTCACTGAGGCCCCTGAATAATGCAAATTGCTTATAACTGTTCAGCAAGCTACTGTCTGGCCCCCAGAGCCCTTCTTTTGAAAGTTTTACATTGCATGTGTCAGCCCTTCTTCTGGCTATTAGACCCAGACATCTTCCCAAAGAAACACTCTCTTTGTTGTACATCAATGGGACATTCAAAAGAAGGCATCTGCTGAGAAGTTTCTTCATGAGGTTTTAGAATTGCAGCATTTTATGCCTAAATGGACCAGGGATGACAAATTTAAATGCCTCGAGGGGCCAGGCAAGTGACATAAAGTGATATGGGCTCATATTCTTTCAACAGGAATTCTCTTTGTTAGCATATTAAAACCAAAGAGATAGTCTGCATTTGAAAAGGAAATGTACTCTTCCCATATGTATTTGAAACCTGTGGATGCTTTGATTTTTATTCTTTCTGTATTAGACAAGAGATGCTGGTGGAGAACTGAAATATATACCCATACCAGAAGAAAATCAACAATGCTAATCAAACTAGCATTTAGTCCCTGCCTTATGGTGAGAATAGGGAGTGGTGAAGACTGAGACAGAGGAAGCACATGACATTTGAACTGGAGGTACCATTATACTCTGATTTATTCTGCCTGTTAGAATGTGATACTGGTGTTAAGTCTTCCAATTGTTGAATGGAAGCCAGAAACCTGATTTTTAAGCAAAATCTGCCAACTTTTGAGCATTGACTTGGGTTGGAGAAATATACAAACAATGCAGGTCAACAAAAAATATCTGTAAGCTAAATGTGGCTTTGTGATTGTTGACAAATTGCCGAGAGCCTCTGTTACAGAGAAGTAACAGATTGCAAAGGAGGCTAAGTGACTTAGTCAAGGTCACATTGCTATTGGCAAAACCAGAAGTTGAACCTGAATCTCCTGACCACACCCAGCCCAGGAAAATCAGTCTGTCTTTCCACATCTAAACCAGTCAGTGTTATTGACAGCAGAATTAGTGAAAATAGAACAGAGCAGCTAAAAATACATGTTCTTATTATTTCCTCCTCTTTATTTTTCCTAAAGAGATTTCCCCATTTTCTCATACTATTATCTAGGACATGATAAGACCCCCTTTATACTTTCTTAGTGTGATAATAATTCTTGCACTCACAGAAAGAAATCTTTGGTTTATTGACAGCTAATATCTTTGCAGATTTAAGGAAATATATTGCAGCCGATATGCAGAGAGACTGGGTACAGGAAGTACATATTGTATCATTTAAATCAATATATTCAATAATATATATTCAGAATAAAACCATACACATTCTAACTGCTAGCTTGCATAGCTTTTAATACACAGTATGAAATTTACAAACCACATATTGACATTCTGGTCAAAATGATAGTTTCCATACAGCATAGCACTTGTAAAAATACTCATTTGATTACAGAGCAGGGCATCAAATGCCAAAAATTAATTTTAAAAATTTTTAATAAAAATTTTTTTACATAGTGCATGTAATTTATCTAGCCTCTCATGCTCTGATGCACCACAGGCTTAAACTAAAGAGATTATTTGTGGTTACCTGGTGAGCTAATGCCACCCAACCCAAAAGCTTTATGACAGCAGGTGCTGAATAGCAAATTATTAGGTAGTGGAAAAACAGTGATTAAAACCTAAAGCTGGCCTCGTTACATCCATAATTATATTTATTCAGTACATTTGGAAGCAAAACCACATTTTCCCCTGCCTTTTTCACGCTCTCTGTTTCTTTTCCCTTTTGAGCTAGTGAAGTATTTTTACATTTCGTCTACTTATTAACAGTGTAGAAACTCTAAGAAGAGGTGAACTTCAAACATTTATTTTGTCAATTGGTTATGTAGCCAAAACCAAGGTGTTCTTTCCACATCCAAGGGCATTTAGATTAACTTCCCTTAAGGTCCAAACCTCTTTTAGAACCCGAACTCAGACTGAATTTTACACTGTGCTAAAATCGAAAGTTCAGAAGACAGGTAAATAAGAAAAAGGCTGCCAGTGTTAATGTATCTTCCACCTGCTAAAGTTACATGAGGCCTGCAGCTAATACCATCACTTCACAACTGAAGCATCAGGAGTACCTATGTAAGGAGAAAAGGGATAGATCTCAAAGAATTAGAAAATGTCACTTGTGAGAACATTCCACTTCCTAATGAGGCTGTGAACTGAGTTCTTACTGTCCTACCTTGATGTTGGAAAATTCCCCAGAGGACAGATGGGGCCAGCATATTCTCTGCTTCAACCCATCACATTCCTAGAAGCCATAGTTGTGCTTTCAAATTGCTGGAAAGCCTTGAGAGAGGTCTTCTTTGATTCAATTCTGATGGGAACCTGTTTCTGTGGCACAAATCTTTGGTAGGAGATTTGCAACCTCTTGATTTATAAGAACATGTTCTTTGCTTCTCTGACCACAACCTCTGGAAAGGGGACTGTCCTGCTTCATTTCATCCCTGTCCCTGGAACCATAACAAAAGCAATAGCTAACACTTGATCCTTGGAAGGAAAGCTATGACAAACTTAGACTTCATACTAAAAAATAGGGACATTGCCGACAAAGGTCCTCCGTATAGTCATAGTTATGATTTTTCTAGTAGTCATGTATAGATATGAAAGTTGGATCATAAAGAAGGCTGAGCACGGAAGAATTGATGCTTCTGAGCTGTGGTGTTGAAGAAGACTCTTGAGAGTCCCTTGGACTGCAATATCAAACCAGTCACTCCTAAAGGAAATCAATCCAAATATTCATTAGAGGGACTAATGCTGAAGCTGAAGCTCCAGTACTTTGGCCACCTGACGCGAAGAACTGACTCATTTGAAAAGATTCTGATACTGGGAAAGATTGAAGGCAGGAGGAGAAGGGGATGACAGAGGATGAGATGGTTCAATGGCATCACCAGCTCAATGGACATGAGTTTGAGCAAGCTCCAGGAGATTGGGAAGGATAGGTAAGCCTGGCGTGCTGCTATCCATGGCGTGGCAAAGAGTTAGACATAACTAAACAACTGAACAACAACAGCAACAACATCTAAGTGGAATCATGCAGTATCTGTCTATCTATGCCTGGCTTATTTCAGTTAGCATAATTTCCTCAAGGACATTCATGTTATAGCATATTGCAGAATTTTCTTTTTTAATGGCTGAATAGGATTCCATTGTATGTCTAAGCCACATTTTCTTTATTCAGTTTTCTGTTTATGAGCATTTAGGTTGCTTCCACATCTAGCTTTTGTGAAGAGAGATGTAATGAACATAGGAGTGCGAATCTCATTGAAATTCTGATTCCAGCTCTTTTGAATAATTATCCAGAAGTGGAATTGCTGAATCATGTGGTTGTTCTACTTTTAATTTTGAGGAACCTTCACACACTTTCTCAAAGCAGCTGCACCATTTTGCATTCCTATCATCAATGTGCAAGGATTCTAATTTTTCCACATTTTTGCCAGCACTTACTATCTTTTGCGTGTTTTTGACAATAGCCATCCTGAGAGTTATGAAGTAACATCTCCTTATGGTTTGCTTTTTATTTCCATGATGATTATTACATTGAACATTTTTTAGTATACCTGTTGAATATTTGTATGTCTTCTTTGGAAAAATTTCTATTCAAGTTAAGGAATTTTTAAACCAGGTATTTTTTTTTTAAATACTGAGTTGTGGAAGTTCCTTATATATTTTTGAGATTAACCCCCTTTTAGATACATAGCAAGCAAATATTTTCTCCTATTCCATAAGTTACATTTTCACTCTGTTTATTGTTTCCTTTCTGTCCACAACTTCTTAGATTAATGTAGTTTCACTTATTCTGTTTTTTACTGCCTGTGCTTTCAGTGTCATACCCATGAAGAACAAGACAAATATCATGAAGCCTTTTCCCCTATATTTTCTTCTTGAAGTGTTATGGTTGGGTCTTATGTTTAAGACTTCAATCATGTAAGAATTAAAGATTTTAAAATAAAAAAAATAAAAAAATAAAAATTTAAAAAAAAAAAGACTTCAATCAAGTTTGAGTTGATTCTTGTGTGCTATGTAAGGTAAGGATCCAATTCCATGGCATATAGGTGTTAAGTTTTCCCAGTACCATTCGTTCAAGGATGATCCTCTTCCCATCATGCATTCTTGGCACCCTTATTGAAGATTAGTCTGTCATACTTTCATGGGTTTGTTTCTGGGCTGTATGTTCTGTTCCATTTTGGTCCATATGTCTGCCTTTATGTCAGTACCATACTGTTTTGATTACTATAGCTTTGTAATAGAGTTTCAAATAAGAAAGTGTGATACCTCCAGTTTTGTTCTTTCTTGAGATTGATTTGGCTATTCATGGTCTTTATGTCTATTTCTGTGAAAAAAAAAATGCCCTTTGGATTTTGATAGGGATTCCATTGAATCTGTAAATCACTTTGATTAGCATGGATATCTGAACAGTATTAATTCTTCCAATCCATGACACCTTTCCATTTGTTTGTGTCTAATTTCTTTCACAGTGTTTTATAGTCTTCAGTATGCAAGTCTTTTATCTCCATAGTGAAGTTTATTCCTAAATATTTTTTTCATGCTATTGTAAATGGGATTATTTTCCTAATATCCTTTTCTGACAGTTCAACGTTAGTGTGTAGAAATGAAAGACATTTTTATGTTGATTTTGTATCTGGAACTTTACTGAATTAATTTATTGGTTTTAACAATTTTGTAGAGGGTGGGGGAGTCCTTAGGACTTTCCATATACATGCTTATGACCTCTTCAAGCAATAACAGTTTTACTTCTTCCTTTGATTTGGATGCTTTTTTTTTTTCTTTCCTACTTATGTGCTCTGGGAAGAACTTCCAGTACTATGTTGAATAAGACATGGTAAGAGTGGGCATCCTTACCTTGTTCCTGATATTAGAGAAAAGCTTTTTTGTTGTTACTGTTGAGTATGATGTTATCTGTGGGCTTTTTATTGTAGTCTTTATTACATTGAGATAATTTCCTTCTCTTCCCAAGTTTGTTGAGAGCTTTTAATCATGAAAAGGTGTTGAATTTCGTCAAACGCTTTTTATTCATCTATTGAAATGATCATGTAATTTTTTTCTTTATTCTGTTAATATGATCTGTCATAATTGATTTTTATATGTTGAGCCATCCTTGCATTCCAGAAATAAATCTGACTTGGCCATGGTGTTTGATCACTTTAAGGTGCTATTAGATTCAGTTTGCTAGTATCTTGTTGAGGATTTTTGCATCTACAGTCATCAGGAATATTGGTCTATGGCTTTCATTCCTTGCGTTCTCCTTGTCGGACTTTGGTATCAAGATGGTGATAGCCTTACAAAATAGGTTTGGAACTGTTCCCTCCTCTTCAGTTCTTTGGAATAATATGAGAAGGATTGGTATTAATTCTTTATATGCTTTGTAAAATTCAATGAAGCCATTTAGTCCTGGGATTTCCTTTGTTGGGAAGTTTTTGAAATCACTGTTTTAAAATGTAACTATTGCCACTATGGAGAACAGTGTGGAGATTCCTTAAAAAATTGCAAATAGAACTTACCTTATGACCCAGCAATCCCACTGCTGGGCATACACACCGAGGAAACCAGAATTGAAAGAGACACATGTACCCCAATGTTCATCGCAGCACTGTTTATAATAGCCAGGACATGGAAACAACCTAGATGTCCATCAGCAGATGAATGGATAAGAAAGTGGTGGTACATATACACAATGGAGTATTACTCAGCCGTAAAAAAGAATTCATTTGAATCAGTTCTGATGAGATGGATGAAACTGGAGCCAATTATACAGAGTGAAGTAAGCCAGAAAGAAAAACACCAATACAGTATACTAACACATGTATATGGAATTTAGGAAGATGGCAATGACGACCCTGTATGCAAGACAGGAAAAAAGACACAGATGTGTATAACGGACGTTTGGACTCAGAGGGAGAGGGAGAGGGTGGGATGATTTGGGAGAATGGCATTCTAACATGTATACTATCATGTAAGAATTAAATCGCCAGTCTATGTCTGACGCAGGATACAGCATGCTTGGGGCTGGTGCATGGGGATGACCCAGAGAGATGTTATGGGGAGGGAGGTGGGAGGGGGGTTCATGTTTGGGAACGCATGTAAGAATTAAAGATTTTAAAATTTAAAAAATAAAAAACTTAAAAAAAAAAAGCAGTTCACTAAAAATAAAAAAAATAAAAAATAATAATAATAAACTGCTGTATTTACAAAAAGATAAAAAATAAAATGTAACTATTGGTGTGTTTTCTTTCTGGCTTACTTCACTCTGTATAATAGGCTCCAGTTTCATCCACTTCATTAGAACTGATTCAAATGTATTCTTTTTAATGGCTGAGTAATACTCCATTGTGTATATGTACCACAGCTTTCTTATCCATTCATCTGCTGAAATACAGTAATGCATATATATGGAATTTAGAAAGATGGTAATGATAACCCTGTATGTGAGACAGCAAAAGAGACACAGATGTATAGAACAGTCTTATGGACTCTGTGGGAGAGGGAGAGGGTGGGATGATTTGGGAGAATGGCATTGAAACATGTATAATATCATATGTGAAACGAAACACCAGTCCAGGTTCAATGCAGGATATAGAATGCGCGAGGCTGGTGCACTGAGATGACCCAGAGCAATGGTATGGGGAGGGATCTGGGAGGGGGGTTCATGATGGGGAACATGTGTACACCCGTGGCAGATTCATGTTGATGTATGGCAAAACCAATACAATATTGTAAAGTAATTAACCTCCAATTAAAATAAATAAATTTATATTTTTAAAAATGTAACTATTTTTCAGATCATATTCTGCCTATGGTTTGTTGATCAGGGCTAACATAGATTATGAACAAATATAACTTTATTTTTGACACTTCAGTTCAGTTGCTCAGTCATGTCTGACTCTCTGCAACTCTGTGGGTGGGAGCACACCAGGTTTCCCTGTCCACCACCAACTCCTGGAGCTTGCTCAAACTGATGTCCATCGAGTGGATGATGCCATCTAACCATCTTGTTCTCTTTCATCCCTTCTTCTCCTGTCTTCAGTCTTTCCCAGCCTCAGGGTCTTTTCTAGTGAGTCATCTCTTTGCGTCAGATGGCCAAAGTATTGGGACTTCAGCTTCAACATCAGTCCTTCCAATGAATATTCAGGACTGATCTCCTTTAGGATTGACTGGCTTGGTCTCCTTGCAGTCCAAGGGACTCTCAAGAGTCTTCTCCAACACCACAGTTCAAAAACATCAATTCTTCTGTGCTCAGCTTTCTCTATAGTCCAACTCTCACATCCATACATGACTACTGGAAAACCCATAGCTTTGACCATACAGACCTTTGTCAGTGAATAATGTCTCTGCTTTTTAATATGCTGTCTAAGTTTGTCATAACTTTTCTTCCAAGGAGCAAGCATCTTTTAGTTTCATGGCTGCAGTCACCATCAGTAGTGATTTTGGAGCCCAAGAAAATAAAGTCTGTCACTGTTTTTATTGTTTCCCCCAACTATTTGCCATGAAGCAACACTTACCTTCTCTTTAGAATTCTTTGGTTTAAGTTACCTGTCCTAGCTCTTAGATGAAAACTCAGCCAGGGCTTGAGGCAGTTAAAGTCACAAACATAGCCTCAACTCATTAACCAGAATGTCTGGTCCAAGATATTAATTAAAACTCTAAACCTTATTTAATGTCAATTCTCCACTTCTCTAACTTCAGTCTAGAAGCCAGGAATGGGGAAGAAGGTGTGGTCCTACAATGTGATTTTTCTCACTGCTTACCTTCTCCACCTACTCCCAAACTTCGGTTTCAATTGAAACCGATTCTCCTTAGCTTCAGGTAACACCATTAAGCAAAACCCAAGACAACCCTACATGGATTCACTTTCTCATATAGCCCACAAGAGTGCAATGGGAAATACTCAAGCCTCTCTTTCATTGACAACTATTTCTAAGCAGCAGATCTTTCCTGGTTCTGCCACCAAAGAAAACTAGTTAGCCCTTCACTTGCCCTCATTATTTCCCAGTCCCTAATCCCAAAGTGATAGCTTTCCCAGGTATAGGTCAGTCATCAGTCTTATATAACTCCCCAAATGCAGGAAACATATTTCAAAGCTCTCAGTTAGACCTCTTCATTAGGTTTGGAGTCAGAAAATAGTACCACCACATACGCCTCTTCCAAAGTTCAGTGTGAGGACTTAGGTAGAACAGCCACATCCACAAACGACCTTTCTCCACTCTGATCCACTTTCTGACACCCTGTAATATCCCTGATCTTGTAAAGGAGCCCAAAACCCATGGAGAAGTTTGCTTCCTTTGTAAATTCTACACATAGGTAAGGTCATCACAAGCTTATCTTTGTTATCATGAAATAGCATTAGAAACTGATGGAACAAACTTCCCAGTCTGATATCTTTTTACATATATATTCATAGAATACTATATATATATATAATATATATATATATATCTTACTATTTTACTTATCATGAGCTATAAAGTTTCCTTTCTTATGGTTATCATGTATTCATTTTCATGACTGCATAATATTCCTCTATTTATATTCCATGGTTACCTCTTTATTCCCTACTGTTGGTCTTTTGGATTATAAAACTTGGAATGTTCACCTCTATTTGCATCTACCAAAAAGAAGCAATCAGTAATTCCAAACAAAAAAAATGTTGTAAACCTATTAAAGGGTCTCCTTTCTCAAAGAATTGAGTATTCTTAAACTTTTGAGTGGAATAGATAGTAAGAACATTATATCCAATAAAATTGTATTAGTTTTTCCTGTTTTATTATTTTTAAAAATAATAAATAGCTCCTCATTTTCTGTTAATGAAAAAAAGATAGCTTGAATTAACAAAATCAGATCCAGAAGTCACTGATTTTAGTATTGAATTAAAGTTCATTATAAATGAATAAGAGCAAGGAAGAAGATAATTAGCTTCCCATTCCTATATGATATTCAAATAATAGACAATGACTTGATGAGTTTAGTACATTCTGAATGGCTCTCTAATTTAAAAATTAAGGGAGTTGTGGTCATCCAGGTTCTTCTGCAGATATGTTCAAAGAATAGTTCTCCAATAATTTAGAAATGTAATTTTCTTTTACATTCAAGAAACCAAGAAGAAATTGGTCCAGAGCTTATGTAACATTTTTTGGTATCAGAGATTCAGAGGTCCCATAATACCCATCTAAAAAAGTCGGTATTTATTTCTAATAAGGAAGGAAATTGTGGATTTTGAAGAACAACTAGAAGTCTCTGCTACAGAAGTATAAAGCAAACTATTTACTCTTATAACCTAAAACCAAATCCAGAGTACTCAACCAAGTAGGAAGACTATAGAACAGAGAGAGATACAAACTTCCAAAGGAACTGGCTTAGCAAATGATGATAAAGATGCACAGTAATAGCTCCAATGGTGAACTCTGTGCACATCCCTGTTCAGTGTGACTCATTCATTCTCTCACTTAAACAGGGGTAAAATCTACATCTCTAGCCCTTGAATCTGATTTGACATTATGAACTGCTTGTGTGCATGCTCACTCAATTGTGTCCAACTCTTTGTGACCCCATAGACTGTAGCCCATCAGGCACCTCTGCCCATGGGATTTTCTAGGCAAGAATGCTGGAGTAGGTTGCCATTTCCTTCTCCAGGAGATCTTCCTGACCCAGAGATCAAACCCACATCTCTTATGTCACCTACATTGGTAAGTGTATACTTACCTGTGCCACCTGGGAAGCCCATGAATTGCTTAGACCAATAGGATGAAGCAGAAATGATGTTGTGAGACTTCTGAGGCCAAGCCTTAAGAGACCTTGCAGCCTCTGTTTTTATCATTTTGCAACACTCCTGAATCTGCCTGCAATGCAGGTTCAATTCCTGGGTTGGGAAGATCACCTGGAGAAGGAAATAGCAACCCACACCAGTATTCTTGCTGGAGAATCCCATGGACAGAGGAGCCTGGTGGGCTGGAGTCCGTGGGGTTGCAAGAGTCAGACATGACTTAGCAACTAAACCACCACCTCCACCATCATGTGAGGAAGCCCAGCCAGACTAATGAATTATGGAGACCTTAGAGAAAAAAGAACTAGCTGATAGCCAGCATCAGAATCTCAGACTTGTGAATAAGGTTATTTTTAGACCTTCCAGCACTATCTGAGCTGACAGTTGACTAAAACCTTGTGAGTGAGCCCAGACAAGGCTCATGGCCCAGTTAACACACTGAACATGACAAACAATAATAAACTATGAAAAATATTGAAAATGTTAACTTAATTCTAATTTTGGAATACAATAGTATTGGTAATATCAAGGCATCACAAATACTCTACTTGCTTCTTGAAGATAAAAATAACATAAAGCCTCATTTTCATATTGGTGCAAGATACCACTTCCCAGATACTGGTGCCTAGTGTAACTATTTAAAAAATGTTCTTGATTAATAAGGTGAAGAAATGTTCAGTACAAAAAAGATAATGCCATAAATGGTGGTGGGGTTGGGGTGGGAGAACATGACTAAAAGCAAACCAGCTTCTTAGTTTACAGCACATATTCAAGAGGAACAAATAACACCAGGGTCTGGGATCCTGAAACACTGGAAAAAATGTATTTATCCAGTGTTTATTGGAAAAAGTGAAATATTGAAACCTTGGAAAAATATATAACAAAATGTGGCAGAATAACTATCGTAAATAGTCAAAAAGGGTCAATAACCAGAAGAGCAGCTGTATAGTCATCAGTTCAATTCAGTTCAGTCATTCAGATGTGTCCGACTCTTTGTGACCCCATGGACTGCAGCACACCAGGCCTCCCTGTCCATCCCCAACTCCCAGAGTTTATTCAAACTCATATCCATTGAGTCGGTGATGCCATCCAACCATCTCATCCTCTGTCATCCCCTTCTCCCACCTTCATTTTGAACCAGCATCACAGTCTTTTCAAATGAGTCAGTTCTTTCATCAGGTGGCCAACGTATTGGAGCTTCAGCTTCAACATCACTCTCTCCGATGAATACTCAGGACTGATTTCATTTAGGATGGATTGGGTGGATCTCCTTGCAGTCCAAGGGACTCTCAAGAGTCTTCTCCAAGACCACAGTTCAAAAGCATCAGTTCTTCGGCACTCAGCTTTATTTATAGTCCAACTCTCACATCCATACATGACCACTGGAAAAACCATAGCCTTGACTAGAAGGACCCTTGTTGACAAAGTAATGTCTCTGCTTTTTAAAACACTATCTAGTTTGGTCATAGCTTTTCTTCCAAGGAGCAAACGTATTTTAATTTCATGGCTGCAATCACCATCCACAGTGATTTTGGAGACACCAAAAGTAAAATCTCTCACTGTTTCCGCTGTTTTCCCATCTATTTGCCATGAAGTGATGGGACGAGATGCCATGATCTTTGTTTTCTGAATGTTGAGCTTTGAGGCAACTTTTTCACTCTCTTCTTTCACTTTCATCAAGAGGCTTTTTAGTTCCTCTTCGCTTTCTGCCATAAGGGTAGTGTCATCTGCATATCTGAGGTTATTGATATTTCTCCCAGCAATCTGGATTCCAGCTTGTGCTGCCTCCAGCCAGCATTTCTCATGATGTACTCTGCATATAAGTTAAATAAGCAGAGTGACAATATACAGCCTTGATGTACTCCTTTTCCTATTTGGAACCAGTCTGTTGTTCCATGTTTAGATCTAACTGCTGCTTCCTGATCTGCATATAGGTTTCTCAAGAGGCAGGTCAGGTGGTCTGGTATTCCCATCTCTTTCAGAATTTTCCACAGTTTATTGTGATCCACACAGTCAAAGGCTTTGGCATAGTCAATAAAGCAGAAATAGATGTTTTTCTGGAATTCTCTTGCTTTTTCAATGATCCAACTGATGTTGGCAATTTGATCTCTGGTTCTTCTGCCTTTCCTAAAACCAGCTTGAACGTCTGGAAGTTCACGGTTCATGTACTGCTGAAGCCTGACTTGGAGAATTTTGAGCATGACTTTACTAGCGTGTGAGATGAGTGCAATTGTGCCTAGTTTGAGCATTCTTTGGCATTGCCTTTCTTTGGGATTGGAATGAAAACTGACCTTTTCCAGTCCTGTGGCCACTGCTGAGTTTTCCAAATTTGCTGGCATATTGAGTGCAGCACTTTCACAGCATCATCTTTTAGGATTTGAAATAGCTGAACTGGAATTCCATCACCTCCACTAGCTTTGTTTATAGTGATGCTTCCTAAGGCCCACTTGGCTTCACATTCCAGGATATCTGGATCTAGGTGAGTGATCAGACCATCATGATTATCTGGATCATGAAGATCTTTTTTGTATAGTTCTTCTGTGTATTCTTGCCACCTCTACTTAATATCTTTTGCTTCTGTTAGGTCCATACCATTTCTGTCCTTTATTGAGCCCATCTTTGCATGAAATGTTCCCTTGGTATCTCTAATTTTCTTGAAGAGATCTCTAGTCTTTCCCATTCTATCGTTTTCCTCTATTTCTTTGCACTGATCACTGAGGAAGGCTTTCTTATCTCTCCTTGCTATTCTTTGGAACTCTGCATTCAGATGGGTGTATCTTTCCTTTTCTCCTTTGCTTTTCCTTTCTCTTCTTTTCACAGCTGTTTGTACAGTCATACAGTCATAACCTTATGAAAAGTCTTCAATATCTGTAACTGTATTTCTGTTTTGTAGATAAGTTAATTTGTACCCCTTTTGGGAGAAATTATGAAACTGGAACTGACATATACACACAGTGCTGTGCTAAGTCACTTCAGTCATGTGCAACTCTTTGCGACCCTATGGACTGTATCCCACCAGGGTCCTCTGTCCATGGCATTCTCCAGGCAAGAATACCAGAGTGGGTTGCCATGCCCTACTCCAAGAGGTCTCCGCAACCCAGGGATCAAGCCCCCATTTCCTGCAGTTCTCTGGCATTGCAGGCAGATTCTTCACCGCTGAGCCACCAAAGAAGCCCTGACATATATACACTACTATATATAAAATAAATTAACTATTAAGGACCTACTGTATAGCACAAGGAACTCTACTCAATGCTCTGTAATGACCTATATAGGGAAGAATCTTTTAAAAAAGAGTTTATATATGTATATGTAAGTACAGCTAAACTAATATAACATTGTAAGTCAACTGTACTCCAATAAATTTTTTTTTACAAAGAGAAGCCCTTGAAATCTTATTTTTTCATCCTTCTTGATGCTCAACTGTAGCATTTGATACTCCATAGTATATGAAAAGATTTTTGTTTTAATTCTAATAAAGATTTTTTAAGAGCCCAGAGGAGATGTAAGGCAGACCAGCTTCCTCCTGAAACATCTTAATTCATCCTTCCTCTTTCCTCCTTTCTGAGGATGTGAACTGTCCCCTCCTTCACTGACCCTCCACCAGCTTGGAGAAAATTTCTCTACATCTATCTCCTCTCTTACCCAAGGATAGTAACTATGTCTGTGTGTTGATCCAAACTGGTGGAAAAAATAAGATAAAATTTAAATGTTCATTCAACATTGATTTTGGTCTACTTGATGGCTAGATGCCTCCCTCCTATTTTTCTCTGAGACATCTTGTCCTGGATTCTGAGTATGCACAGCAGTGTCAAAAGACCATTTGTACTAAAAGCTCTTCTAGTCACCCTATCAGTCCACTCCTAAAAGCAAAGCATCCATCCCTCCTGCTCTATCTCCTTTGATCACAAGCAGTAGTACACAAGCAGCGGGCTTGAATCAATATATTCTCTCTCATAGCATCCCCACTATAAGAATGAGGGGGGTTGAAATGTGAAGTTCTAATTTACTAGATGTTTATGTGTCGTGTAAGCAAAACCTAAGTGTTTCAGTCTAAAATGGCATTTCTGGTCACAGAGCCTGAGCTTTCAACCCTGCCTGATTCCCGTGTGGCTGCAGATTGAAAGCAAAGTAAGAATAACCAGCTATTGCTACGACATCCAAGAAGGCAAAGAGATGGCATGCTGGACATGTGTTTAGACTCTGATAAACCATAATACAGTCATCTGAGTTACTGGCTTGACTGTTTAGTTTTCTGTTACTTTCACCTTCAATGACCATGCAAAAAATACAAACAACCTACCTGGCATTTTTTTTTTTTTTTAAAAAAAAGAGGATTTTGAAAATTGCAGTGCAGTCAATTTCATGGTGATTTGGTGCCCAGAATATCAATATTTCTCTTACCCTGACCTCCAATAATCTATTCTTCCTTATCAATTCTAGATTTCAAGATGCAAAACATCTAGTAATTTCTCCATGTTCTATTCTTGTTTGGTATAAAAGGAAGCAGCAATATATTTACATTCAATTTAGATAGATCACTGCTTCATGTGATGAGATTTAAGGTGACTTACAGCTAATGGGAACAGAAACAACAGTAAGTGTGTTTGTCAGGTGTGAGTGCAAGAGCCATTCAATTTACAGATTAAAATGCTGTCCTTTTCATTTGCAGATAGGATTCTTGCTGGCAGTGGCAGTACACTGTGGGCTTTTCATCTCAAGGATGCCTGAGATGAGCCATGGTTAAGCAGAAGAGAGTATAGTCATTTCCTAGGACTGCCATAAAAACCCAGCTGGCTTAAAATAACAGACCACAAGCTGGGTGACTTATAATAACAGAAATTTATTCTCTCACAGGTCTGAAGACTAAAGTTTGAAATCAAGGCAGTAGCAAGGCTAACCTCCCTCCAGAGGCTCTAGAATAGAATTCTTCCTTGCTGCTTCTAGCGTTTGGTTGCTGTTCAGTTGCTAAGTCATGCCCTACTCTCTGCGACCCCATGGACCCCAGGCTTCCCTGTCCTAAACTACCTCCTGGAGTTTGCTCAGACTCATGTCCCTTGAGTCGGTGATTCTATCCAACCACCTCATCCTCTGTCACCCCCTTCTGCTCCTGCCCTCAATCTTTCCCAGCATCAGGATCTTTTCCAAGGAGTTGGTCCTTCGCATCAGCTTCTGGTAGTTACTGGTAATCCTCAGTGGTCCTTGGCTTGTAATTTATCCCTTCAATCTCTGCTTCCATTGCCTTCTACCCTATGTGTCTTTGTATCTGGTTTTCTCTTCTTATAAAGAGCCCATCATCATCAGATCAGGGTCCACTCTAATCCAGTGTGACCTCATTGTAATAAATCACATCTACAAAGACATGGTTTCCAACTAAGGTCACATTCTGAAATACTGGGTGGACATGAATTTGGGGGAGACACTATTCAACTCAACACGGGGATGCTAAAGAGGGACTCAGGTGGTGTGAATTCTTCCGAGATTTATCAAAAGCTAATTGTGCAACACTGGACACTTCATTTTACCACTCCAGGTCTCACAGCCTTGCCTTTCAATGAAGGGCTTTAAACTAGATGCTCTCTGAGAGCTCTTTAAAACTCTAGCTGTTTGTGACTCTTTCAGATACTCAGTGTCAACACTGTCCCAATTTCCCCTTATGAACAATGGCATAAACTTAGCAGCCAGCCGCCCAGCCAGGGAGCAGGGCTCATGCGACAGAGCAATGGTAAATGGTCTCCTATTAGGGAGCTCAGTCAGAGAGAGCATAAGTTTCAATTTGGCCTTCACGCAAATTCGATCTTAAGATACAGCATGAGATAGAAATCGATGGAGTTTTTACAGCTCAAAAACTATGATTTATCCCTAACATGTTTATTTTAAAGTCTTTGGAAAAGCTTTTCTAAGGCATGGTAGAAAGTGAAACAACATAATAACATCTGTTTTGTTTTCTCATAACTGAATTTGTTTTTTGCAAGCTACATGTTCTCACAACTTCTTGGCACCAGAGTAATGTTGATAGAGATCATTCCATACAATGAACTTTAAAGTAATGCCTTTTTCTGGGTCATCTATATTTTTATAAGCATAAAAATATATCCTCATGAATATTATTAAGGGGCTGTCTAAAGCTGAGACATGAAAAAACAACATTTTCTACCTTTAGAACTCTGTATCTTAAACACAACTTGTTGGAGAAGAAATAGTGTGCAGTCAGCCGTAAAGAGTCAAGGCAGGATTTGATTTCTAGCTCTGCAATTCATTAACTGTGTGATTTTAGGCAAGTTAGTTAACCTCTCTGAATCTCTCCAATAAGGCTGAAAAATATATTTTTTTTTCATAAGGACCCCATAAGAGATGAAAAATAAAACTCAAATAGCTCAGTGCCAGGCACAGAGAAGAAAAAGGAGAATCCAAGTGAAAAAACATGGTAGGAAGCTGAAATTTATACCCTTGCCTTATCCCCCAAGCACTCACGCTTTCTTCTTCCTCTGTACCAGCACAACCTTACATATTTCTCTACCCACATTCAGAATTTAGGATTGTAACTGTTCTCATGTTTCTTCTCCTTGAAGACAAATAACAAGCATATCTCTTTTATCTTTTTCTCTCCAGTGCCCAGCAGAGTCAACACTCTCTAAATAAATAAATAAGTGACTTAAAAGAAATAAGTACTAGAAAAATTATTACATGGGTAGCTATTAAAAGATATAATAAAAGCTGAGTTTATTCACAAGGTACAGTTAACATAGGCCCTGACCCCTAAATAATGTATTTGTTCATCTCATCTCAGAATAATCCTGTCTTTTTCTTTCCCATGTATGCATGTATACATCATATAATGTATGAGTGTAGAGCGTGTGTGTGTGCGTAGACAGGAAATAGCCATTGCTATTCTAAGATATATTTATATACTGAGTCCTTTTAATTGCTTTCTTATCACAACAACCTGATGACAAGTGACCCTGAGACCATCATTTTTACAGAAAAGACCCTGAACCATAGAAAGCTGGAATGGCTTAGTGAGGCGCACACAGTGAATCAATGTCAAAGCAGATGTTAGAGCTCACAGCTAGGATCCTCTTTTTACCGCTTAGCATCACTGCACAAGTTATTGCTATTTGTAGGAGTAACTTCCTTCAAGAAATCTTATGAGACTGGGGTTGAAAATGGATCTGAGACAAGCTGCCACCTCTTCTTAATTCTTCCCCATGCCCCAAACAGGCTATCTTGTTCATCTGGCAACTTCATAGAGCTGCTCAGAACAGCACTCATACTACTCTGGTAATTATGTGCATATCTCTGCATCACTGAGCAGAAATTAACTATTGATGAGGAAAGCAGGGCAGAGAATCCTGCTGCCCCTATACATTCAGGAAGTCTGGAAGAGGTCTTGATACTGGTTGTCCAGGAACTTCGCTGGCCGGGCCTTGGGGGTTTTCTGTTTGTTTGTTCTTTACAAAGACTTACTTTTTTCAGAGCAGCTTTATGTTTATAATGAAATTGAGGAAAGTACAGAGATTTCTCATATACCTCCTTCCTCCATGTATGCATGTTGCTGTTTAGTCGCTAAGTCATGTCCGGCTCTTTGCAACCCCATAGACTGTACCCTGCAAGGCTCCTCTCTCCATGAGATTTTTCAGGCAAGAATACTGGAGTGGGTCACCATTTCCTTCTCCAGAGGATCTGCCTGACCCAGAGATGGAACTCATGCCTCCTGCACTCGTAGGCAGATTACCTACCACTGAGCCACCAGGGAAGTCCACCCATACGTGTATACTGTCCCCACTGCCAATATCTCTAACTAGAATGATACAGTTTTTACCAAGGATGAAGCTTCATTGATAGAGCATCATCACCCAAAGTCCACAGTTTTCCTTAGAATTCACTTGGTATTGTACATACTGTGGGTTTGGACAAATGTATAACAACATAAATCCATCATTATAATACCATGAAGAGTATTTTCACTGCCCTGAAAGTCCTCTGTGATCTGTCTGCTCATCCCTCCTCTCCTTCCAATGCCTGGCAAATGTTTATATTGTCTCCACACCTTTTCCAGAATGTCATATAGTTCGAAGCATACAGTGTATAGCCTTCACAGATTGGTTTCTTTCACATAGTAATATGCATTTAAGGTTCTTCTATGTCTTTCATGACTTGATAACTCATTGCTTTAAACACTGAATAGTGTTCCATTGTCTGGATTACCGCAGTTTATCAATTCACCTACTGAATAATACCTTTGCTGCTTCCAACTTTTAGCAATTATGACTAGAGCTATTTATAAACACCTGCATGCAGATTTTTGTATGGACATATATTTTCAACTCCTTTAGTGAAACTCCAAGGAGTATGATTGCTGGATCATATGGAAAGAGTATGTTTAGCTTTATAAGAAACCAACCTGTCTTCCAAAGTGGCTGTACTATTTTGTGTTCCCACCAGTAAGGAATGAGAATTCCTGTTGCTTCACATCCTTACCATCATGTGGTGTTACCTCTGTTCAAACTTTGGGCATTCTAATACAAATGTGGTGGTATGTCACTATTGTTTTAATTAGTATTTCCCTGACAACATAGAATTGGAGCATCTTTTCATATGTTTATTTGCCATCTGTAGGTCTTCTTTGGTGTCTGTCAAAGCCTTGGGTCATTTTTTAATTGGGTTGGCCTTTTTTTATCTCTCTCTCTTATTATTGAGTTTTAAGACTTCTTTGTAAATTATGGATAACTGTTCTTTATCAGATATCTGTCCTGCAAATCTTTTCTCCTAGTCTGTGGCATGTCTTGAAATTCTCCTGATATTGTCTTTTACAGAGCAGATCATCTTAATGTTAATGAAGTCTAGTGTAGTAGTAGTAGTGTTAGTTGCTCAGTCTTGTCCAGCTCTTTGCAACTCCATGGACTGTAGCCCGCCAGTCTCCTCTGTCCATGGGATTTTCCAGGCAAGAATACTGGAGTGGATTGCCATTCCCTTCTCCAGAGGATCTTCCTGACCCAGGAATCGAACCGTGGTCTCCTGCATTGCAGAAGAACTCTTAACACTTTGAGCTACTGGGAAGACCTAGCTTACTAGTTATTTCTTTCATTATCATGTCTTTGGTGTCTTATCTAAAAATGCCACACACAAGGCCATCTAGGTGGTTTCCTCCTAGGAGTTTTATAGTTTTGCATTTCAAATTCAGGTTTATGATCCATTTTGAGTTAATGTTTGTAAAGGGTATAAAGTCTCTGTTGAGATTCATTTTTCTTGCATGCCAATGTTCATTTTGAGGTTTTTTTCTTTTTTAAAAGTTCATAAAAATACTGTCTATTTTGTTTCTATAATGTATTGTCATATTTTTATTCCAATTATATTGGCATACAGCACTGTATAAATTTAAGGTGTACAGTATGATGGTTTGACATATATACATCATGAAATGATGACCACAATTAAGTTGAGTCAACATCCATCATCTCACACAGATACAGAATTAAAGCAATAGAAGCTATTTTCCTTGTGATGAGAACTCTCAGGATTTACTCTCTTAATAACATTCATACATAACAAACAGCAATGTTACATACATTTACGTTACATCACATCCCTACTATTTACCTTATAACTGGAAGTTTGTACCTTTTGACTGCCTTCATCCCATTTCTCTCCCCATATTCCTCACCTCTGGCAACTACGAATCTGATCTCTTTTTCTTCTGTGAGTGACTTTTTGAAGTATAATTGACTTTAAGACTTTCTTAGTTCCTAGTGTATAACATAGTTATTCAGTATTTCTATAGGTTTCAAAATTATCTATACAAAAAGTGTAGCTACCATGAATTTTTATGTTTTTTATTTTTCCTTCCTTGTCAGCTGCAACTTCTCTGTGTAATCCCTGGGTTTGCTTTAAGCTGTTTTTAGTTTGCTTTTAACCTATTCGGCACTTGAATTTAAAGCAGAACTCAGAGCTTCTAAGGAAACAACTTTCCAAATTTGGTAAGTAGTGTTATGCATTGCATCATGTCCCCATTTGCTGAAGACCTAACTCCTAGTACCTCAGAATGTAGCTGTGTTTGGAGAGAAGATCTTTAAAGAGAGAATTAAGTGAGGTTATTAAGGTAGCCCTAATTCAATATGATTGCCCTCCTTTTAAGAGGCGAGATTAGAATATACACACACCCAGAGGGAAATCCCTGTAAGGACATCCTGAAGATGGGAAAAGACAACCATGTACAAGCCAAGGAGAGGTCTCTCAAGAAACCAACCCTGCTGACATCTTGATCTCCAGTTCCAGAACTGTGAGAAAATAAATCTCTCTCGTTTAAGCTATTTGGTCTGTGGTACTTGGTTGTGATTGTTCTAGCAAACTAGTACATTTAATCATCTTTATTTTATATTCACTACTAACTGGTAAGCATTGGGTTGAAAAACTGAGGTATTCAGTCCATCACTTATTAAGTATCTTCCATAGTCATTACTGAGCTTGTACTATGTGCTAAGTTCTGTCTAGTTGCTAGGCTACTAAGTCACTTCAGTCGTGTCCGACTCTGTGCGACCCCATAGATGGCAGCCCACCAGGCTCCCCCGTCCCTGGGATTCTCCAGGCAAGAACACTGGAGTGGGTTGCCATTTCCTTCTCCAGTGCATGAATGTGAAAAGTGAAAGTGAAGTCGCTCAGTCGTGTCCGATTCTTCACGACCCCATGGACCTCAGCCCACCAGGCTCCTCCATCCATGGGATTTTCCAGGCAAGAATGCTGGAGTGGGTTGCCATTGCCTTCTCCAAGGCACACAATGGTAAATGAGACAAAACTGCTGCCCTTAAGAGGGTTGCAAGCCTTCCAGAGGAAGTAGACAAAGGAAGAGATGATCATCACTGAGTATGATAAACTAGCAATGAAAACCGTTATGTCCAAGGTGTTGTGGGGACAGAGAGGAGAGACATACAATCCAAAACATGCTGGAGAGAGTGAGGTGCCAGGCAAGGCACCCACAAGATGTTTGCAGCTGCTATGTTTTAAAGAATGAGTAGAAATCAGTCGATGACAAAGGGGCCTCCCATGAAACCAGGAGCCACACTTGAGAATGCAAGAGACCCTAAGCACAGTGCACTGAGGAAAGCTGCACAGCCAGCATGCTTAAAGCATCTGATGAGAGGGGAAGCATCCAGATAGAAAGCTGGAGAAGCAAGCAGAGGGCAAGTCCTAATGCCTTGTAGACCATGACGTCCCTGGTTATTTGCAAGCCAGCTGCAATACTCAGTTTAAATCAAGTGACAGCACTTCACTAGATTAGGTGGAGGAGTGAAGAAACACAGAAAACATCTCATAATCCAAACTGTCAGGTCTCACTGGCAAAGTGGAATGTTGATCAGCTTAAAACAACAGCTCTAGGCTTATTGATATTCTGGCTACTTCAGCAAAACTCATCTCCTCCAAAATGCGTGCCTGTTACTGTTCCTCTGGGGATTCACTTTGCTTTAGATTTTACTCCTCTTGCCTTTGGATTCTACTGTGCCTAAACCTACATCTTCTCCCCACCAGTTCTTTCCTGTCCTCTGCATCCAATGAACCTTGTGTACTGCAGCTTCTTTGACTTCATAGCTTTTGCTCACAGATGCCTTTGATCGATGCACTTCACTCTGAGTCTGTTTTCTGTGATGCTTTTCCTATTTATGCTTCTCATGCCTGACATTTACACCCTCTGGATTGAGAATATGATTGCATTGATAAGTCACAAGCCAATGTAGAGAAACCCTGTTGGGCAGAGTTATAGTACTAAGCTGCTTCACTAGCTGCTGGGTGCTAACCAGAAGGCTACTGTTGGTTCAGTCTCGTACCTCTCATCTAATGACCTTGGGCCATAATCACATCAACTAGTACTCAAAGAAATAATTCCAACCAATTAGCACAGAAGTAGACCATGGCAGTACAGAGCAAATGGAATCCATACATTCTATCCAGATGTTAAGGAGTCATTAAAAGATTTTAAGAGAAATAAAATATAAATTTTTGCTTTAAAAGCTTACTATAGCCAAAGGGAAGAATGGCTTGAAGTGAGATAAATTGAAGAGATTATTGTAATGCTTCTGTGGCAACCTGGCAAGAGATGGCAAGGGCTAGACTTAAAGCATTGACAGAAGTGATGGCAAGAACGGGGAAGAATGGAGAGATTTTAAACATATCAAATTAATAGTAGTTGTTAAGCAGCCGTAATTGTAAATTACAGAAAATGGAGCAGTCAAGCATGAGGCTGAGATTTCTGGCTTAAAGGACATTAGAATTTGTGATATGATTAAAAAAAAAAATGTGTATTAGTCCCAGCCCTCAATTCCTCGCACAGAGCTTGTAAAACCCTTATGAATTCCTAAGTGATAAGAGAACTAGGAAGCATCCTTTATTCTATGGGGATGACTCTGGGTGGGCTAGCGAATGAGGGCTGGTTACTAAAAAACCAATCTATACTTATAATCTTGAAATTTTCAGCATCCCCAACAAACCCACACACTTCTCTAGAGAGGTGAAAGGGGATAGAAAAAAAGTTACAAATTGATTATGCCCATGTGAAGAAGCCTCCATAAGGTCCCAGTAGCGTGGACTTCCAGATCAGTGGACACACCCACATAACGGAAGTGTGGGAGAGTGAGGCAGCCCAGCTCTAAGGGAACTGAAGCTTCTGCACTTGGGACCCTCCCAGAGATCCTCCCTGTGTATCGGTCCATCTGTATCCTTTAGCATGTCTTATAATAAACTGGTTAACATAAATAAGTGCTTCCTGAGTTCTGTGAGCCACTGCGGCAAAGTAATTGAACCTAAGGTTTGTAGTCAATTAGTCAGAAGCACAGGTGATAACCTGGACTTGAGATTGGCATCTGAAATGGGATGGGAGCAGTCTGGCAGGGCTGAGCCCTTAACTTATGGAATCTAATGCTATCTCCAGGTAAACAGTTTCAAAATTGAGTTAAATTGTAGGACACTCAGCTGGTGTCACAGAGAATCATTTGGTGGGGGAAAATTCCCCATACATCTGGTGTCAGAAGTGTGGTAGTAGTGTGTGAGTAAAGAGCTGACTCATGGGAAAAGAACCTGATGTTGGGAAAGGTTGAAGGCGAAAGGAGAAGAGGGTGGCAGAGGATGAGAGAGTTAGATAGCTTCACTGATTCAACGTACATGAACTTGAACAAATTCCAGGAGACAGTGGAGGATACAGAAGCGTGGCATGCTGCAGTACATGGGGTCACAAAGAGCCAGTGACTAAACAACAACAAAGAGAAACACAGCTGGGAAAACTGGGTTTTTCCCAACACAGAACTGGTCACGAAGGTAACAGGCATTGGAGAGAAAGGGAAGATTATAAATGGGGTTTTAAGTGTGTTGAATTTGAAGCAGCTGAGAGACAAAACATTAGTCAGGGTAAGTAATGTTGCAATTATTATAGCTAAATCTCCTAAATCTCAGATGTTTAACACCATAGAAGTTTATTTCTTGTTCAGTTGGTCCTGGTGTAGTGACCTGTTCCATGCAGTCACCTGGGCCTGCCATCTTCAATATGTGACTTCAGGGCCATCTTACAATGTCCTACACTAGATGGGGAAGAGAGAAAGTAGAGAAAGCACACCTGCCCTTACGCATCTAAGCCCAGAAGTAATACATCACCTCCAGTCACATTCTTTTGGCAAGAATTAGTCCCTGAATGCAAAGAACTTGAGAATAGTTCAGGTATGTGCCTGAGAAGAAGAAACAGCCGTGATCTAGCCAGTCTCTGCCACATATAGTTGAGTGAAATTTTCAGAGGCAAATGGACATACAAGCTGTGAGCTGATAATATATTTGGGAATGGATTAGTTGGATCTCAAGAGAAGGTATGTAGCCAAGTTCTAGGAACAGACCTGGCTTATAAAGGCTTTTGATCAACCATTTGAGATTCATAGATTGTTATGATACCATAAGGTAAAATTTTCTCAACTCCATCATTAATTAGAAAGCTTAAATAACTTTCCCAAAATTATTAATTTTCCTTCATGCCCTGAGAACTTTTTCACCTGATGCTAAGAAACAACATCATGGAAGAAAGAGAAGAATTTTGTTGTAAGATGGAAACGAGTTTGAATCCCAGCACCATTATTTAGGGCACTTGGGTCATGTTACTTAACCTTCTGAGTTTTAGTCCCACATGTATAAAATGGAGAAAATAATGTCTGCTTTTCAGTCACTATAATTCTTAGCCCCAGTAATAGACACATATTAAGTTTTCTTCTCCCCTTTTTCCTCCTACATGCCAACCCCACTTTCTGGTTTCCTCCCAATTATGAAATACTGAAATTTGTAGAAACCTAGCAACTAAAAGGAATATTGTGTTTTTATTTTATATTATATAAATATATATATATATATGCCAAAAATATGAAAGGGAAAGTATTATAAAACAACTCAAAATACCTTAGGGTTTTGGGAACATAATATCAGAGGGATAAAAGTAAGCATGATGACAGTTGATCTTAGAAAATTAAACAAGATGAACAAATCAAAGAGTGAGAAGGAGAGTGATTTTCTGCATATCTCTGGACACAGGGTGACCCACAAAGCAACAGAAAGCCTCTTGGAAGCAAGAGGGCATGATACTATCCCTACAGATAGTGATTGGTATCAGGGGTACACAGCAGTGAAGGTGTGAAGTGTGACAATGGGGGACAGATGTTCAAAGAACTCCACTGGCCATCAGCCATGATCACAAAAGGCTATTACAAAGGAGGCGCTATATGACAAGTGCCTTCTCTTGTGACATTTGTTGGCAGAGCTGCTGAGGAGCTGTCAGCTTATGCATCAAAGACATCTACCAGATCAACAGCTTGGTAGATCAAAAGTTCAGTTCCATGGAGTACTCTATCTGTGAGACACACAGGAATAACTAGAGCCCAGAAAAGACAACCAAGGGAAAAAATGGAGTTATAATAATACATTCAGGACTGGGGAGGACTTTGCAATGTGTTCATTTATCTGAGATAAGTTTATTTTTATAAATTGACTATTACAGCGCCTGCTGCTGCTAAGTCGCTTCAGTTGTGTCTGACTCTGTGCAACCCCATAGAAGGCAACCTGCCAGGTTCCTCCATCCCTGGGATTCTCCAGGCAAGAATACTGGAGGAATTTGTAATTTAGAGAGGACATCCATTGGTCCTATGAATAATTAATTTTAATCTTTTTTTCATTTGGGGTTTTTCAATGCCTAACACACCAGTCAGTGTTTGTTAGACTTTGCTGTTGTAACAAACAAACCCCCAATTTTAGGAGCTTGCAACAAGCTATTATTTGTTGACATTTACATGTTAGATGTGAGTTGGCAAGACTCTAACTCTCAGAGTCTCTTCATTTTAGCTTGTGCTGCAGGAACAGTCCTTATCTGGGGCCCATACTTTTCTTGACAGAGGAGGGGAGAAGCCAAGCATGAAGAATCAGGGCTCTTACAGGTTCTTCTCACACATGGGGCTCATGGCTTCCATTCACATTCCACTGGGTCAGAGCAAATCACCTGGCTGAGTCTATGCTGATGGAGCAGGGAAATAAAGTTGTTTTACAGGGAGAGGGGGACAAATGATTGAGAACAGTGTTAAAGTCTTTTATAACTTTTATTCCTGATGTAGAGTATATCTGCATATATGTATCTGTTACTTTTAAAATTTCACTGCTTCAAAAATAAGACCATTTGCAGCAACATGGATGGAACTGAGATTATCATACTAAATTAAGTCTGAAAGAGAAAGACAAATACCACATATCACTTACAGAGAGAATCTAGAATATGACACAAATGAACCTATCTACAAAACAGAAACAGACTCTCAAATAGAGAGCAGACCTGGTTGCCAAGATAGAGGAGGGGTTAGGTAGGGATGGATTAGGTGGTTGGGCTTATCAGATGCAAACTATTACATATAGAATGGGTAAACAGCAAGATCCTACTGTATATCAGGTGGAATTACATATCCTAAAATAAACCAAAATGGAAAAGAATATTACAAAAGAACATGCGTGTATATGTATGTATATGTATAGCTGAATCATATTGCTGTATGAAATTAACACAACATTATAAATCAACTATACTCCAACTAAAAAAAATAAAGTGCTCAGCCCACTAAAAAAAATATTCATTAGTTCAGGTTAGATTAGATTATCCTCTCTGAGAAAACTAGGCAAAGTATAACAGCATCTTACCACCACACAGGAATAGCTCAGGAAAGAAATTTATGGCTTCTAAGAGGCAGGGTCTAAACGATTAGTTCAATAATATTATTCCTATTAATCCATATGGTGTTCAATTAGCAAGCCAACTTCGTGCACATGACAAAACCTAACCCCATGTTAACAAGATCCAAAGGAAAACTATTTGTTAAAAAAACTGGAAAAAATCTAAGGACAGGTATAATTTCATGCATGGCTAGACCTGGAGGTTAAGAACTCTCTTAAGGAATTTATCTCTTTGTCATTCTGAACTTTGATACCTCTCTCTCTATTCCCTTCATTCTTAGGCACCCCACCAATCTTTGTGGCAAAGACAGTCTTGATGAGTTTTATAACCTATCAGCCTAGCAACCGCAGTATGAAAGGAAATGCCTTTCTAATAGTTGGGGCACAACTTCTAAAGAGAATTCTGTCTGATTGAGCTTGAGTCTTGTGTCCAATTCTGAAACCAAAAAGGAGAGTATTCTGAGCTCAGACTCTGGTCACCTTCCATCTAAGTTACTGGAGGGAGGACATGGGGACAGGGGTTGGGGGGATTACCTAGATCTCATGAACTGAATAGAATTATTATAGAGATGACAAAGAGGTTGTTGACTAAGGATGTGCTGCACAGAAAGCAAACAAGCAAAGTATATCAAATTCTCAACTTGTAAACATTCTGGGGTGAGATTATTCTTATCCTTTTCAACCACTTTTTTCTCTCATTCTATCTCCACAATATACTTGTCTAGTACCACCAGCTCCTAGTAGGCTAAAGAACAGCTATACAGCCAAATTGAATAATCTTACTCCAGTTTTCTAAAGTTCAAAGGGACATCAGTGGAAAGGTCCACTCTGCTTTGCTATGGCTGTTATCTTTCAGGCTAAATGCACCCACCACATCTTTATCAGTGCACAATGAGACTACAATCATCTTATTTAGCATAATCTTATTCCCAGATGAACAGGGGATGCTGTAAATTGCTTATCTCAGGTTTTATCTCTTACTAAAACACCTTCAATTATTTATTCAGTCCTAGGTGTAATAAGTTATTACAATTTATTCTCAGAGACATGAAATAAAGTAGTTCTCAATTATTCTGATTTGTTTCAGCATAGAAAACAGCTTTCCCATGCAGAGTGAGCACAGAGCTATTAGAACAACTTAAGACAGATAAATTTTGCCAACCACAGTGCCAGAAGCATTTTAGCAGCAAACCAAATGGTGAAACTCTACTTCTGCATGTTGCTGAAGTGTTTCCCAGCTGAGGATTAGGAATGACTTCACCCTTCATTCTCTTTAGAGCTAAGCTTCCCAGGTGATTCAGTGGTAAAGAATATGTCTGACAATGCAGGAGACACAGGGGACACTGGTTCAATTCCTGGGTCAGGAAGATACCCTGGAGGTGGAAATAGCAATCCACTCCAGTATTCTTGCCTGGGAAATTCCATGGACAGAAGAGCTTGGTGGATCACAGAGTCAGATGTGACTGAGCATGCCTATACTCTTTAGAGTCAGTCTTCTTGACCTCATATTTGTGACAGTCACCTCCATTTAGGAGGGAAATCTCTCAGTGCATCTTTGAGTCTAAATGTCTCTTTTGAGTCTAAATGTCAAATCAGCTTTGCTTACCCTTTCCTCTCAGAGGTGCTTAAAGTCAAATTAGAAATTAAAGTTCATCAGAACTAGGCAAGTATTGCCTGCTTCTAGACTCGAATGTACTTAAAATTCATCCTTGAAATGTTACACAACTATGTTTTTTTATAGCACCAGGTACCTTTTTTTTAGTTTCTAATTTAGTATCTTGGGTGTTTCCTTCTTGTTTTTCCTTTCAAGGACATACTTCAAGTAGAAAAAATCTTCCAGAAAAGTGACAAACACACTGCTGCTCTCATTTGCCATTAAAGTTTCCATCTAGAACAACTCAGGTTTTTAAGGTCTTTGCTTCTTACCTATCTTCAAATACAGCATAGTCTTTATGGTGCTTTCAAATTGGTCTGGTTTATCTAGAATTTTCATAAACAACTAAGCATTTCATCCCTTTATGGTGATGACTAACTTGATGGCCTTTGATGTGTTTTACTTTTTTATATTAATCTAAATTTATACTTACCTGCATTAGAAAAATATTCTGCTAATACTTTGTAAACAGCAGCACACACACACACACAAAACCAAGCCTGACAGTAAGTACAGTAGTATATTCCAGGACTATTGGTATAAATAGGAGGAAAGAGACCTCAGTGCAGAACTGGCCTCAACTCTAGATGCAATATCGACAAGCGGGGGTTTCCAGACAAGGAAGAGCTTGGGGTGACGGTGGTGGTGGTCAGTGAATGGAAAGTTACTAACAGTTATGTCAAGAGTAAAGGGGGGTTTGTGACTAAACAGGCTTGACAGGAGTCTTGTTGAAGGCTGACCAAGGTGATCAAATGTCACCTGGGAGATGTTAGGAAATGAGGAACTGGATCATACATGGATGGTAATCACACATCCAGGGTCAGGATTCTGCCAACTGGTTGAGCAAGATTCTTGACAAAACTGGGCAATGCGAAGATGGACACCTAAGTCCAAAGATCAAGGCCTACTTGTGAAAAGGGCTCCTAAGAGCCTTACTAAAGTTTGGTTAAGGAGGAAGTCTTTGACAGCTCCCTACCCCCACCAACAAGTCACCAAGAGTCACAGAAGTTAAAGTACAGGAGAAAGAAGTGAAAGTGAAAGGCATTCAGTCATGTCCAACTCTTTGCAACCCCATGGACTACACAGTCCTTGGAATCCTCCAGGCCAGAATCCTGGAGTGGTTAGCCTTTCCCTTCTTCAGGGAATCTTCCCAACCCAGGGATCGAACCCAGGTCTCCTGCACTGCTGCTGCTGCTGCTGCTAAGTCACGTCAGTCGTGTCTGACTCTGTGCGACCCCATAGACGGCAGCCCACCAGGCTGCTCTGTCCCTGGGATTCTCCAGGCAAGAACACTGGAGTGGATTGCCATTTCCTTCTCCAATGCATGAAAGTGAAAAGTGAGAGTGAAGTCGCTCAGTCGTGTCTGACTCTTGGCGACCTCGTGTACTGTGGCCTACCAGGCTCCTCCGTCCATGGGATTTCCCAGGCAAGAGTACTGGAGTGGGGTGCCATTGCCTTCTCTGTCCTGTACTGCAGGCGGATTCTTTACCATCTGAGCCACAAGGGAAGCCCTACGTGAGGTGCTGAGCCAATCCCTGCTCCCCATCATTCACTGGCCTGTCACTGCTGGGTTTCTATCCCACATTCACCATTTTCCACTGATGAGACAGCCTTGAGATCAAGTGCCTGTTTTGAAAAAGTGTTTGCTTTATTCTCCTTAGAAAGCTGTGAGCTTCTTGATGGCAAGGATTATACTTTCCAATCATTGTTTCACTGGAAATGCCAGAGTAGCTTCTCAGCAAACATTTCATTAATTCAAGTGATTTCATTTCTTTGTTTCTTTCTATGACACTGAATCAAGGAGCTCTTTCAAACATCAGTTTTGCTCAGTTGACTGACCAGTATTTGGGAACCACCACCAGACTGCCTCACTGCCCCACTAGTTTAGTGGGATTACTTAATCTCTTCTCATTTCAGTTTTGTCATCTATGAAATAAGAATCAATACACTGCCACCAATATATTTCCACCATCTGCTGCATGAGGCTGTTGTGTCAAATGAATGATAAAACCTTGAAAACACTAGGACCATTTTTTCTAAAGTACTAAACACCCAAAAACTCTTAATTTGCAAATGCATGGGATATAAACTTAACCTTTCTCTGAAATTTCATAACCAGCTTCAAAATGCATCAATTACAAGAAAGATTTCAAGAAAAACAAGTCTGTTCAAATAGTTCATGAACTGAATATCCTCCATGTTTGAAAAGAAAGGTGAAATAGAAGAGCTGCAAATGTAGGAAGCATCATCCTCTCCATGACTTGGCTTTAAACACAGTCAAGGTATCAGGCATTTTCCCACAGACCATGACACCTGGCTGCGGTCCTGTATTATTTTACAATATCAACTATGCTTAGGTCTTCAGACCTGACATCTGTAAGAGCATCAGCTTTCAGAGCATTGATGGACTCCTTAATTTGCTGTTTCTAAGAACATCTCTAGTACTCTGCTTTGTCCATATTGGGGTTGGATTTCACAAGTACAAAGATGCTTTTAACTGGAGTACCTGAGTTCCGCAAAGAAGTATGGCTGAAGCGAAATCTTATGCAATTGTATACTATTGCCTGAAGTTGCTAATGACCAATTCAATCTGCAGTAATTGAGTGATGATTTATCTTAAAATGTAATTTCATCAACCATTTATTCTAAAAGTACACTTCTTTCAAATTCTCTTGTCACTAGATACATCAGTTCAGTTCAGTTCAGTCGTTCAGTCGTGTCCAACTCTTTGTGACCCCATGAATTGCAGCATGCCAGGCCTCCCTGTCCATCACCAACTCCCAGAGTTCACTCAGACTCACGTCCATCGAGTCCGTGATGCCATCCAGCCATCTCATCCTCAGTCGTCCCCTTCTCCTCCTGCCCCCAATCCTTCCCAGCATCAGAGTCTTTTCCAATGAGTCAACTCTTTGCATGCAGTGGCCAAAGTACTGGAGTTTCAGCTTTAGCATCATTCCTTCCAAAGAAATCCCAGGGCTGATCTCCTTCAGAATGGACTGGTTGGATCTCCTTGCAGTCCAAGGAACTCTCAAGAGTCTTCTCCAACACCACAATTCAAAAGCATCAATTCTTCGGTGCTCAGCTTTCTTCACAGTCCAACTCTCACATCCATACTGGAAAAACCATAGCCTTGACTAGACAGACCTTAGTTGGCAAAGTAATGTCTCTGCTTTTGAATATGTTATCTACATTGGTCATAACTTTCCTTCCAAGGAGTAAGCGTCTTTTAATTTCATGGCTGCAGTCACCATCTGCAGTGATTTTGGAGCCCAAAAAACTAAAATCTGACACCGTTTCTCTGTCTATTTCCCATGAAGTGATGAGACCAGATGCCATGATCTTAGTTTTCTGAATGTTGAGCTTTAAGTCAACTTTTTCACTCTCCTCTTTCACTTTCATCAAGAGTTTATCAGTAAAAACTTGGTGGTGAACATACCTAATAGTATTCATGATTTGGCCTGTTGGTAATCAGGAATAAAGTACATTTTTCATGGTCCTGATTATTAGATGTGTTGATTAGTATATTTTCATCCTTTCACCTCTTCCTACAATCCTTTTATTTGTGGTAATTGTACAATACCAAAAGGCTACACTTCTTTGAGTTAAACAGATGGTCTTTTCTTAAGGTGAAATGCAGATTTCCTGCTAAAAGGCAAATTCTGCATTTCAAAAGGTAGAATAGACTGATACTTACAAAATCCCAGCTGGTTAAATTTAGAGTATTGGAAAAGATCCAACCCAAGAATAGGCTCTGGCTTTGGGCCTATAACATTTTTTTTGATAGTGTATTGGAAAGAGGGGGGAAAAAAAATTCATTTTAAACTCTTGATTTTCCAACATATTGTTCTTCTGCGAGAGGCGAATTCGTGTTGATAGTGGCATTGGCCTCAAAACCATTGCTCCCCATAAATGATCTATTTCAATTGTGTTGTGCCCGTTTAAAGGGGCTTCTGTTTAAAAATGTTTATACTGAAACTATCCTCTCCTGCTTCCCTACATGTCAAGTGCTTTCTTTTTGGCTTCACTGCGTTTTTGCAACCCTGTCATTAAGCCTTCCTCCTACTTGAAAGATGGCAGTCATAAGTACTCAAGAATTAGTACTCATTGCTGTAGTAAGAAATATTTCTTCGACAATTTTTCCACTTACTCACTGATTTCTAATTCATATAGCTCACAATTTGGCTCAGGATATAACCTGCTGTCCATGTCCAAACCCAGATGCCCAGCTGCCATTTCTGCAAATGTGCATCAAAATCACCTTGGAGTGGTAATTAAAATGCCTAATTCTGGGCCCTAGCCCAAATCTAATGAATCAAAATTCCGGGAGTGAGGTCTGGGGATTTGTATTCATAATGAACTCTACCCAGAAGTTTCTGAAGTGTCAGAACTATTGCTCTCTGGGCTTTCTCTAACAATGGCAACTTCATAACCTCTGTTAAAGCTGTAGCATATGTGCAGTTGAGATAGTGCCCAGGGCTATAACAGAGTAAAACCCCAAATCTCTGTGACTTAGCCCAACAGACCTGCGGGGAGAGATGTTCTAGACAGTCACTGTGGGACAGAGCCTTACAGAGGCTTCTCTTCCTTCGGTTCATGCTTCCCAGATCACCCTGCACATCAGCATCCAGCCAGACAACTGGGGCAGAGAGAGGAGAAGACCCCCAGGAGATGTTTATGAGCCTGGCCCTGAAGTGGCCTCCATCACTTTTGCCCCTATTCCCATGGCATGAACTTGACATTCCACCTTGCTGCTTGGCAAGTGCTAGGAAAAGCAGGCCCTGGGCAGCTGATATGCAGAAACCACTGTGCACTGCACTGCCCACCACTGAGCAACACTCTATTGGACCCTGGCATCTCTGCCGCTAATGCCACCAGAGGGTAAAGAAACAAAGTGCATGGTTCTACAACATATTGTGGCATTTCAGAGCTCTGTTTTTCAGAGATCCCTATTTCCAGAACTTTCTACTTGAAGGGGAAAACCAGGATCCCCTCAAAACTGATCTCTTAAACTTTCTGAATTCTCCATATTTCTTTTCCTCAACATTTTTCCTTGATTATCTAGAAACACAGGCACATTTTATTAAATTTGGAGGTGAACTATGTAAATACTTTAATACATAGAAATTGGTAGGTAAATCAATATGTTCCTAACATTAAAAAACACTAAAATTGTGTATATGTGTACAATTTTCTTGTTTTTCTTGTTCACATATACATTCTCTATATATATATACATATCATATATGTATATTACACACTAACTTACAGCTGAATTTTATTGTGTATGCATATAACAAAATCCAGTGGCAGGTATACTTTTCATGAACATAAACCATTGCTTTGTGTTCATTTTATTACTAAGGAGACATAGACTACATCTGCCCAAGAAAAATTAGGGACTACGTGGCCAAGTCTCCATAAAGGTGATTTACAAATATCTTCATGTGTCTTTTGAGGTATATATCTCACTGTTCTATTTCTTTCAGATAAAACTGAAGTGAAGAAATCAGAACAGTTTGGAAAATTGCCATCTTATTTAAACACTACCAGATACACTGAACAATTTTAACAGAAATATTATTTTAGTAGGCACTGAGCTATCCTAAAGTTTAACAGTATATTGGAGTTCTCAAACTGAAATAGGCTATAAGTCCTAATTTTTCTACATTGTTTTCTTGGTAGTTTTCTCAGGAAACTCTCAGAATCAACCATGCATTAGTTTTGCCTTTTCCTTTTCCCAAGTCAATTATTTAACAAATAGTCACTGAGGATCTACTAAGTGTAAGACACTCTTCTAAGCACTGAGGGGACAATAATGAACAATCATAAAGTAAAAAAATGTCAAGAGTAGCCAGTTAATAGAATAAAGCTGTAGAGAGTAATGAGGCTATTGCTGTATATAGATTGATTAGGATAGTCCTTTCTGAGCTGTGGATGTTTGAATGGAAGCCCAAGTGAAGAAAGGATGTGTGCCATGTGAATATTCATAAGAAGAGTATTAGGCATGGCAAGAAAAAGTGCTAACGCTCTGATGAGAGAGTCTATCTTATATGAGAAATTGCTAACATATACCCATTTAAGAAAATTTTCTTACATAGTTTTAAATAAATAAGTCACCTAAATGGCATCATTTTTCTTAGAAAAAGCATCAACTACATATTTTTTTATCTATCTGCTCTAATAAAATGGTCACTCAGGGACTGTGTTCCACTGCAAAGTAATAGAAACAAACCAACCTAAAAACAGGAGCACAAACAAACTAGGGTATTTTCTTTCCTTTATGTCAGTTGAAGTTGTGGAGTACATGATGGAGGGCTGGTATAGGGGCTCCACCATATCATCAAGGTTCCAGCCTCCTATCTTTTTGCTTTCCATTCTTAGTGCATGGTTTTCACCTTCAGCTTTACTTCAAGGTCAAAATATGACCGCTTTAGGTTTTGTATCTAAATTCCAGATAGGAAAACAAGGGCACATAGCATCTCTTATCTGAATCTGCTTTCCCAGTCTCTACCCCTAACTGCCAACTTTTAAACAACTTTCCCATACTCTCACCTAAAAGTTTCTACCCACCTGTCACAAGTCATTGGGTGCTATATGACCCATTTATCTGCAAGAAATGTTAGCAAACATATTTTTACCTGGATACATTGCTGTCCTCAACAAGATAAGGGTTATATAAGGATGAAAAGGAAAATCAGTATCAGTACACTACTGAAACCAAATAACCACAACTTCAGTTACAAGAAGTATAGACAAATGATCAATCTCCATTTGATAACCAAATATGAGTCTTGTTGTTGTTCAGTCGCTAAGTCATGTTGACCTCCTTTGCAACCCCATTGACTGTAGCCCGCCAGGCTCTTCTGTCCATGGGATTTCCCAGGCATGAGTGTCAGAGTGGGTTGCCATTTCCTTCTCCAAAATATGAGAAGTTCTATAACTCTGTCCATTATTTATCCTTCCTAGGTTATTGGATACCTTTCTCAGTATTTTCATCACTTACTCTTCATTTGTTTTTTTAGAGTCTCCACACATACGTCATCATTTGTAATTTCCTCAGGTTGTTATAATCCCCAGGGAGCTCTATAAATAACATCTCTCTTCCCTGAATTGAGGAAATAAAGCAGTAGCAGACGGAAGCCAAATATCATTTTGGTTACTCACAGAGACCAAATTAGAAGATGTGGTTTCAGGTTTATTAGCCAGTAGCTACTAATGAATCTGCAAATAATACTGACTTTCCTACTGGAAATGTTGGACTCCTGCAGAAAAAAATCTCACTTTCAAGAAGCATATACGCTATTATATTTCACAAACTTAGGAGCCAAATAAGCTACCCCACAGGCCCAAGTAGTGGAGTATTTCACTAGATGTCACCACCACCTGGAAAGAAACATGAGGTACGAGTGGCAAGTTCTTTCCAATGCCTATGATGTCTGGTCAGCTGGTAGCCCCATGGCATCATTTCTCTCAGAGTTCAGACCCCTGTGTGTACCCTCCCCTTCAATGTGCATGAACCAAAAGAATGCATCAACCTTAAGCCTAAGCCTTAAAATGGTCGCTTGCTGTTTCAGTGGCTTTCTTGAGACCTGTGAGCCAATTTGTAAAAGTCAAGCTACCTTTCCAGAAAGGCCACTTAGGGAGATTTGAGATTGGAGAGGAAGAAAGAGAAGTCCAGCTGTCCCAGCATTCCAACTAAGCCAGATCCCTGCTGATTCACCTGCTCAACTGTAGCCACATGAGTGACCACCAGCAAGGTGAGCAGGGCTGCCAAACTAACTCAGCCCAGAAAGCAAGAATGGAACAAATAAATAAAGTATTGATTGGCTTAGGTTGCTAAATTTGGGGGTGATTTGTTACAGAACAATCAATAACCAAAGCAACTGTCGTTGTTGTTCAGTAGATAAGTCATGTCTGACTCTTTGCATCCCTATGGTCTGCAGTACGCTAGGTTCCTCAGTCCACCATTGTCTTCCACAGTTTGCTCAAATTCATGTTCATTGAGTCAGTGATGCTATCTAACCATCTCATCCTCTGCTGCCTCCTCCTCCTTTTGCCTTCAGTCTTTCCCAGCACAAGGGTCTTTTCCAAGAAGTCAGTTCTTCACATCAGGTGGCCAAAGCATTGGAGCTTCAGCTTCAGCATCGTCCTTCCAATGAATTCAGGACTGATTTCCTTTAGGATGAACTGGTTAGATCTCCTTGCAGTTCAAGGGACTTTCAAGAGTCTTCTCCAACACCACAGTTCAAAAGCATCAATTCTTTGGTGCTCAGCTTTATGTGCCAACTGTCACATGACTACTGGAAAAACCATAGCTTTGACTAGATGGACCTTTGTTGGCAAAGCAATGTCTCTGCTTTTTGATATGCTATCTAGGTTGGTCATAACTTTTCTTTGAACGAGTAAGTGTCTTTTCATTTCATGGCTGCAGTCACCATCTGCAGTGATTGCAGATATTTTGGAGCCTCCAAAATAAAATCTCTCACTCTTTCCATTGTTTCCCCATCTAGTTCTTCTTCACTTTCTGCCATAAGAGTGGTGTCATCTGCATAGCTGAGGTCATTGATATTTCTCCCAGCAATCTGGATTCTAGCTTGTGTTTCATCCAGTCCAGGATTTCTCATGATGTATTCTACATATAAATTAAATAAGCAGGGTGACAACATACAGCCTTGATGTACTCCTTTCCCAATTTGGAACCAGTCTGTTGTTCCATGTCCAATTCTAACTGTTGCTTCTTGACCTGCATACAGATTTCTCAAGAGGCAGGTCAGGTGGTCTGGTATTCCCATCTCTCTAAGAATTTTCCACAACTTGTTATTCACACAGTCAAAGGCTTTGGCATAGTCAATAAAGCAGCTGCTGCTGCTGCTAAGTTGCTTCAGTCGTGTCTAACTCTGTGTGACCCCGTAGACGCCAGCCCACCAAGCTCCTCTGTCCCTGGGATTCTCCAGAGAAAAATACTGGAGTGGGTTGCCATTTTCTTCTCCAACGCATGCATGCATGCTAAATCGCTTCAGTCATGTCCGACTCTGTGCGACCCCGTAGACAGCAGCCCACCAGGCTCCTCTGTCCATGGAATTCTCCAAGCAAGAGTACTGGAGTGGGTTGCCATTTCCTTCTCCACAATAAAGCAGAAGTAGATGTTTTTCTAGAACTCTCTCGGTTTTTTGATGATCCAGTGGAAGTTGGCAATTTGATATCTGCCCACACTCACAATTAGGCATCCAGTTCTGAGCACAAGGACAACCTTCAAATTTTCCTCATGCAGAGCTGTATCCTCTGAACTCCAGAAAGTTTTGATTTGGATCTGATTGTACTATGACAAAAATATGTTAGGACCTAAAAATTCAGAATATATGATTGCCAGTTTTCTTTTATATATATATATATATATTTATTTATTTTAATTGGAGGTTAATTACTTTACAAAATTGTACTGGTTTGGCCGTACATCAACATGAATCTGCCACAGGTATACACGTATTCCCCATCCTGAACCCGCCTCCCTCCTCCCTCCCCGTACCATCCCTAAATTGACTAGTCCTGGATTCATTCTGGGCTGTAAGAGAAATAGGAAGCACAATGCCTAATGCCCACCATACTTTCAGGAGTCAATGAAAATGCTTCTTTTTTTCCTATCAGAAGAAAAAATGAAGTTAGGTTGAAGAAAATTTTAATATATAATATTATATATTCATCCATGTACTCACACAGTAGTAAAAAGATAATTTTAAATACTTTTATGGAGGAAGAGACCCATGAAGGCAAAAGTGCCTTGAGTCCATGAAAGTCATAATGTTGTGGACAAAACTTCCAGAACTATGTTGAATAGTAGCGGTGAAAGTGGACACCCTTGTCTTGTTCCTGACTTTAGGGGAAATGCTTTCAATTTTTCACCATTGAGGATAATGTTTGCTGTGGGTTTGTCATATATAGCTTTTATTATGTTGAGGTATGTTCCTTCTATTCCTGCTTTCTGGAGAGTTTTTATCATAAATGGATGTTGAATTTTGTCAAAGGCCTTCTCTGCATCTATTGAGATAATCATATGGTTTTTATTTTTCAATTTGTTAATGTGGTGAATTACATTGATTGATTTGCGGATATTGAAGAATCCTTGCATCCCTGGGATAAAGCCCACTTGGTCATGGTGTATGATCTTTTTAATGTGTTGTTGGATTCTGATTGCTAGAATTTTGTTGAGGATTTTTGCATCTATGTTCATCAGTGATATTGGCCTGTAGTTTTCCTTTTTTGTGACATCTTTGTCAGGTTTTGGTATTAGGGTGATGGTGGCCTCATAGAATGAGTTTGGAAGTTTACCTTCCTCTGCAATTTTCTGGAAGAGTTTGAGGAGGATAGGTGTTAGCTCTTCTCGAAATTTTTGGTAGAATTCAGCTGTGAAGCCGTCTGGACCTGGGCTTTTGTTTGCTGGAAGATTTCTGATTACCATTTCAATTTCTGTGCTTGTGATGGGTCTGTTAAGATTTTCTATTTCTTCCTGGTTCAGTTTTGGAAAATTGTACTTTTCTAAGAATTTGTCCATTTCTTCCACGTTGTCCATTTTATTGGCATACTATAAAACACTGATGAAAGAAATCAAAGAGGACACTAATAGATGGAGAAATATACCATGTTCATGGATCGGAAGAATCAATATAGTGAAAATGAGTATACTACCCAAAGCAATTTACAAATTCAATGCAATCCCTATCAAGCTACCAGCCACATTTTTCACAGAACTAGAACAAATAATTTCAAGATTTGTATGGAAATACAAAAAACCTCGAATAGCCAAAGCAATCTTGAGAAAGAAGAATGGAACTGGAGGAAACAACTTGCCTGACTTCAGGCTCTACTACAAAGCCACAGTCATCAAGACAGTATGGTACTGGCACAAAGACAGACATATAGATCAATGGAACAAAATAGAAAGCCCAGAGATAAACCCACACACATATGGACACCTTATCTTTGACAAAGGAGGCAAGAATATACAATGGAGTAAAGACAATCTCTTTAACAAGTGGTGCTGGGAAAACTGGTCAACCACTTGTAAAAGAATGAAACTAGATCACTTTCTATCACCGTACACAAAAATAAACTCAAAATGGATTAAAGATCTAAATGTAAGATCCAGAAACTATAAAACTCCTAGAGGAGAACATAGGCAAAACACTCTCAGACATAAATCACAGCAGGATCCTCTATGATCCACCTCCCAGAATTCTGGAAATAAAAGCAAAAATAAACAAATGGGATCTAATTAAAATTAAAAGCTTCTGTACAACAAAGGAAAATATAAGCAAGGTGAAAAGACAGCCTTCTGAATGGGAGAAAATAATAGCAACTGAAACAACTGACAAACAACTAATCTCAAAAATATACAAGCAACTTCTGCAGCTCAATTCCAGAAAAATAAACGACCCAATCAAAAAATGGGCCAAAGAACTAAGTAGACATTTCTCCAAAGAAGACATACGGATGGCTAACAAACACATGAAAAGATGCTCAACATCACTCATTATTAGAGAAATGCAAATCAAAACCACAATGAGGTACCACTTCACACCAGTCAGAATGGCTGCGATCCAAAAATCTGCAAGCAATAAATGCTGGAGAGGGTGTGGAGAAAAGGGAACCCTCCTACACTGTTGGTGGGAATGCAAACTAGTACAGCCACTATGGAGAACAGTGTGGAGATTCCTTAAAAAATTGCAAATAGAACTACCTTATGACCCAGCAATCCCACTTCTGGGCATACACACCAAGGAAACCAGAATTGAAAGAGACACATGTACCCCAATGTTCATTGCAGCACTGTTTACAATAGCCAGGACATGGAAACAACCTAGATGTCCATCAGCAGATGAATGGATAAGAAAGCTGTGGTACATATACACAATGGAGTATTACTCAGCCGTTAAAAAGAATTCATTTGAATCAGTTCCGATGAGATGGGTGAAACTGGAGCCAATTATACAGAGTGAAGTAAGCCAGAAAGAAAAACACCAATACAGTATACTAACACATATATATGGAATTTAGGAAGATGGCAATGATGACCCTGTATGCAAGACAGGAAAAAAGACACAGATGTGTATACCAGACTTTTGGACTCAGAGGGAGAGTGAGAGGGTGGGATGATTTGGGAGAATGGGAATTCCAACATGTATACTGTCATGTAAGAATTGAATCGCCAGTCCATGTCTGAAATAGGGTGCAGCTTGCTTGGGGCTGGTGCATGGGGATGACCCAGAGAGATGTTGTGGGGAGGGAGGTGGGAGGGGGTTCATGTTTGGGAACGCATGTAAGAATTAAAGATTTTAAAATTTAAAAAAAAATAAAAAATTTAATAAAAAAAAAAAAGAAAGTCATAATGTTGCTCAACATTTATTAGGTTAATTGTTCTCAAAATTTAGAAGACATTAGAATTCCTATGATCTTTCTCTTATGGATTTTCAGACGCAGTATCAGCAATTCCATTAAGCAAGTCCAGGATGAATCTCAGGAATCTGCATTCATAATGGGCTATTTAAGTAATTCTACTACACACTGAATTAGAGGAAAACTAAAGAGAAAAGCCAGAAATGATGAAAATTCTTGTCTCTATGGAACAGAGTTGAGGAATGGGATAAATAAGATATGTGTTGCTTTTGTTATAACTTTTCTGTCCTAGGGATTCCCTGGTAGCTCAGGTGGTAAAGAATCCACCTGCAATACAAGAGACCCCAGTTCAATTCCTGGGTCAGAAAGATCTGCTGGAGAAGGGATATACTACCCACTCCAGTATTCTTGGGCTTTCTTTGTGGCTCAGCTGGTAAAGCATCTGCCTGCAATGCAGAAGACCTGGCTTCAACCCCTGGGTCGGGAAGATCCCCTGGAGAAGGGAACAGCTACCCACTCCAGTATTCTGGCCTGAGTCTGGGTCACAAAGAGTCAGACATGACTGAACGACTTATTATTTTTTTCTGTGCTAATTGACTTATTCTCACCACCTACATATGGCCAAGTATTAAACTGCTGATGCCATGATCAGTCCTTTGAAATTCTACCTGTCTGTAGATTATGCTATAGAAGATGAGCACAATTTATTATTTACAGGAAAACTACTTCTCTTGTACACTGGCAAACAATATATATCAGATTAGCCTTGCAAACAGCTGAGATTCCAGTGCATTATACAAATTGAAGCTGGGTCTGTGTGGTGCAATGTTAATGAATCTGCCTGCCAAGCAAGAGATGCAAGAGACACAGGTTTAGTCTCTGGGTCAGGAAGATCCCCTGGAGTAGGAAATGGCAACCCAATCCACTATTCTTGTCTGGAAAATTCCATAAACAGAGGAGCCTGGTGGACTATAGTTTTGGGTTGCAAAGGGTCAGACACGACTGAGTTACTAAGTTCATGCACAAGTGTGTGCACACACACAAACACTGTGTACACATGGAACCAGTTGAGTAGAAAATTGAAATAGCAAAAAAAAAAAGGAGGGGGAAGGGCATTTCAAAACAAAAATGTAGAAAAGGTCTTTGTTATCAATTTTAAATATTATTGCTTTAGATGATTCCCTATAAGAAGGATGAAATCAAGATATATGAGGCAAAGAGAAAATAAGATAGTTGGGGTGGATTGACTGGTATGGAAACTAGCTACTTGTTACCCCTGCACTCATTGGCTGCATCAAAGATCCCACAAGAATGGACTGGACTCCATATATGTGTTTAGGGTCTCCCTCTAAATACTCACTTGTGATAGGGTGTATAACAGCACCTATGTGGCTGATGTTTTAGGGACCTGAAATTTATTAAGATGTTCAACCAGATTGCCCAGCAAAGGTCAGTTTCCAGCCAAGTTGATTATACAGAGGCCAGTAAATTAGCCTTTAATTAAGATGAATTGAATAACCACCATAGAATTTGTCAAGGGTCAGGGACTAAACCAAGCTAGAAATCTTACCCTTTCATAAATAGTAACATCTTCCTAAGAGAGAGCATGATGTGAGCCACAGCATGAGTTGAAATTATTAGTTATTCCCTCTAGGTCCTGGAAAATACAATCCAGTGTTTCATGATTGCAGAGTGCCTCATAACATTTATTATTTTATCTTTACAACAAGCCTGTTAGGCGGCCTGGGGATATGATTCCCATTTTACACAGGAGGACACCCAATGTTCCAGAATGAAAGAGAATAGACAAGTCCAATTTGAGCTGTGAATTTCTAGTGCATCATTTAGCTCATTGCCTTGCTTGCCTAAAATCCCAAAATAGATTTGACTGGTCTGAACATTTAAAAAGATATTATAATTACTTAAAGATGTCTTGATGGTCTTGAATGCTATTTCTCATCTGCCCCCATCTCCCTGGACTTGGTCTGTGAAATTTCTTTTCTCAAGGACAGTGTTGATTTAATTGGAAAGAATCATGTTCTCATTTCCTATTTTGGCTACCACCGTACCCCAGCCATATGCACAGTGGCCATCTGGAAAAACCCGTTCCTAACTCCAAGGAGTACTGCTTCAGTTTGCCCTGAAACTGTTTACCCACTGGCACTGCTCTTTGTTTTCAGAATCAGTGTGATTTCTACTTGGGTTTACTTGAGATTCTGCCTAATAACCAAAACAAACAGTGGTGCACAAGCCTCCTCATAGAATCTGCCCATCTATTCAGAGAATACTCCCCCATGCTACTCTCTAATTTGTTCCTTTTTCTTTTTTGAAGTTTTTGTTCTATATAATGAGTTGTTGAATTCAGCTTTTGTTCAATATATTCATGACTACACATCTTGTGTGTGTGTGTTTCTTTTCCTTTTTTCAGACTAAGAAATACTCAAAGGTATAATCAGGTCCTTCCGCAGTATTTAATTAGCCTTAATTAAAAGACATCTACACAAAGCACAGTGTTTTCAAAGTCTTTTCTCTGTTACATTGCTAATGAAATAAAAAATTAATTGGCAATATGAGTTACCATAGGAAATGTCAATGAGAAAATCTTAACTGTCTTATAAAACTATCTTCTTTTGAGATCATGGTCTGTCACTGTATTAAATTCCGTGACATTCTCAGTAAATTTTTAAAAAAGTTTAAGAACAGTGGGAGAGGGAAGGCAGAAGGAGGCAGAAACCTATATTCTAGTAATATTGCTTACAATGATCAAATCTCTGAGCTATTAGATTAGATCAGATCTCTGAGCTACATTAGATTTTTGAGATTATTTCAATCTCCAAAGCTCTAAAGGAGAGTAAAGGGGGTGGTAGACAATAGCAAGAAGTTTTGGAAAGAAGATGACTTATTTTCATACCGAGCAATCTGACTCTATTGGTTGATAAGATATATGGAAATATTATACATATAATTAATTCTAACAACAATAACAAGTTCCTATGAAGGGCAGTTTAATAAGAATTTGGAAAAAATTAGCTTATGCTTCCATCTTTAGTCTTTCACAAGATTAAATTATATGGATGTGCTAAACTTTATCTTTCCATTTGAATTGATATATAATAGCTTATACTTGACAAATAAATAAAAATGAGTTATAACAAGTATCATATGTCAAAGATAAATGTTTAGTGTGTGGAAAGTTTATACAGATTTGTAAGATAAAAATACCAACAAAGCAGGCAAGAACAGAGTTATATACAAATAATATTGATGACCAATATACATAAGATAGATCAATTTCGCTAGTAATCAAATAAATACAAATCAAAATGAAATAACCCTTGGCAAGAATATATAACAGAGAAAAGACAGTCTCTTCAATAAGTGGTTTTGGGAAAACTAGATAGCTACGTGTAAGAGAATGAAATTAAACCATCCTCTACACCATATACAAAAATAAACAAAAATGGATTAAAGGCCTAAATGTAAGACCAGATACCATAAAGCTTCTAGGGGAAAAAATAGGCAAAATACTACTTGACCTAAATCATAGCAATATTTCTTTGGATCCATCTCCTAAAACAAATGAAATAAAAGCAAAAAGAAGCAAATGGGACCTAATTAAACTGAAAAGCTTTTGCCCAGGAAAGGAAGTCATCAACAAATCAAAAATACAGCCTACTAAATGGGAGAAAATATTTGCAAATGATATGATCAACAGGAGTTAATATGCAAAATAGATAAACAGTTCATACAGCTCAACATCAAAGCAAACAACCTGATTAAAAATTGAGAAACCTCAATAGACATTTTTCCAAAAAGAACATGCAGATAGCCAACAGGCACATGAAAAGATGCTCAACATTGCTAGGCCTCACGGAAGTGAAAATCAGCCACAATGGGATAGCACCTCATCCCTGTCATAAAGGCCATCACCCAAAAGAACGCAAATAACAAATGTTGGCGAGGTTGTGGAGAAAAGGAAACCTTTGTACACTGTTGGCAAGAATGTCACAGTGTTGGCAAAGTCACATAGGAAAACAATTTAGTTTCTCAAAAAAACTAAAACTAGGACTACTACATGACTACAGAAATTCCACTCCTGGGTATATATCCAGAGAAAACAAAAATACTAATTTGATAGATAAATGCACCTCAGTGTTCATAGCAGCATTATTTATAATTGTCAAGATATGAAAGAAACCTAAGGGCCCACCAACAGATGAATGAAAAAGAAAATGGGATATATGTGTATATACATGCAGATACACACACACACACACACACACACACACACACACACACACTGGAATATCACTCAGCCATAAAAAAGAATGAAATAATGCCATTTGGAGCAACATGGGTGGACTTGGAGGGCATTATGCTAAGTGAAATAAGTCAGACAGAGAAAGATAAATTCTGTATGACATTACTCACATATGGCATCTAAAAATACAACACACTAGTGAAAATAACAAAATAAGAAGTAGACTTACAGAAATAGAGAAGAAACTATTGGTTACCAAACAGTGAGGGAAAGGGGTAGTGGCAATATAGGAGGAGGAAATTAATAGGTACAAACTATTAGGTATAAAATAAGCTACAAAAATATACTGTACAAAGTTGGGGATATAGTCAATATTTTATAGCAAGCTTTTTATAGTAACTATAAACACAGTATACCCTTTACAAACTGTGAATCCCTACATTGTATGCCTATAACTTATATAGTATTGCATAACAACTATACTTCAATCAAAAAATGAAATAACCCTTATCTTCCATATCATTATTAAGAATACCTTAAAAATTACAACACCCAATGTTTGGAGAAATGAGGGTAAATTGATATTTAGAAATGAGAATATGCTTTGATTTAGAAATTTTACTTCTAAGAATTTTTCTAAAAATATTTTCAATGATGAAGTGAAAGATATATAATAACTTATTCATCATAACAAATATAGTAAGCTTTTAAAATCAAACAAATAGAAAAATCTAATGTCCACAGTAAAAATTTAAGTATATTGATTGCTTATTTACTAGAATAGTATGCCAATAAACATATCCAGTCCCATCACTTCATGGCAAATAGATAGGGAAAAAATGGAAACAGTGATGGATTTTATTTTCTTGGGCTCCAAAATCACTGCAGACAGCAATTGTAGCCATGAAATTAAAAGATACTTGCTCCTTGGAAGAAAAGCTATGACAAACCTAGACAGTTTATTAAAAAGCAGAGACATCACTTTTCTGACAAAGATCTATATAGTCAAAACTATGGTTTTTCCAGTAGTCATGTATGGATATGAGAGTTGGACCATAAACGGGGGCTAAGCACCAAAGAATTTATATTTTTGAACTGTGGTCCTGGAGAAGACTCCTGAGAGTCCCCTGAACAGCAAGGAGCTCAAACCAGTCAACCCTAAAGCAAATCAACTCTGAATATTAATTGGAAGGACTGATGCTGAAATTGAAGCTCCAAAACTTTGGCCCCAGAGCCAACTCATTAGAAAAGACCCTGATGCTGGGGAAGATTGAGGGCAGGAGGGGAAGGGGGCAACAGAGGATGAAATGGTTGGATGGCATCATCGACTCAATGGATATGTGTTTGAGCAAACTCCAGGAGACAGTGAAGAACAGGGAAGCCTGGCATGCTGCAGTCCATGGACTCACAAAGAGCTGGACCCAAACGAGCAACTGAATAGCAACAGATGCCAATATAATATTTATGAATACTATATAGCATGGAAAAAGATTTATGATGTTTTGTGGAAAATAAAATAGAAAACTTTATTGTCCAAATTTTTTTTTTTTAATTTATGTCCAAGTATCTATAGAGAGGGCTTCCCTGATGACTCAGACAGTAAAGAATCTGCCTGCAATGCAGGAGACATGGGTTTGATCCCTGGGTTGGGAAGATTCCCTGGAAGAGAACATGGAAATTAATTCCAGTATTCCTTCCTGGAGAATCCCCATGGATAAGGAGCCTGGCAGGCTACAGTCCATGGTGTTGCAAAGAGTTGGACACAACTCAGCAACTAAGCCCAGCATATGTAGACAGAAGAATAGGATTAAATTAAAATATTTACAAAAGTTATATCTAGGTAGTTGAAACTACTAGAAATTTTCTTCTCTAATTTTTGTAAAATTCTCTGCAAGGAAAATGTCCTATTTTATGATTACGAAGTAAAAAATTTATTTTATTAAAAAGGTCAGGATTAATGTTTGTTTGAAGCAAAAAGTACTAAAGCAGAAACATATTTTTAAAATTAAGTCTCCCACAATTAAATGTAACTGAAAATATTTATAATATTTAATTTGTGTATCTAAGGACCGTAAAAGAGTCGATATTCAAATTATGGCTATTTTAACATTTTAAACAAATTTTCTCATGTTTAAAACAGCAAATGTCATTATCTAACCAACATAATCAGATAAAGTTTAGTTTCAGCTTGAACTCTATTTTCAGCTCTTAATTTTGTGCCAAATAATTTGGAAGTCCACTAATTAGTGAATCAGATAGAATAATGGCAGGCATAAAATAATCATAGAAAGGTTAGTAGCCACTAACAACTATGTTCATCTATATTACTATATTTTACACTTATATTTACAAATAGGAATAGTGACTTCCTGCTTAGAGACACGAAAAAATTTGTTAGAGCAAAATTAAGGAAGTTGACCAAAGTCTTTTGGGAAATCAGTGATAGAACCAAGCTTTAACTTTGTACCCCTGATTTCTAATCCTGGGCCAAAGTCCAGAGTTTGTGCCGATGTTCCATATTGACACTCAAAAATAATAATTCTCTCATCCATTCATGTGACTCTATCAAAAATATTTGCTCTTAAAGTTAATTATATCATCATCTGTAACGGGTGAGTCTGATGAAGAATACGTTTGTATTTAATGGTCTTGGAGACAGTCATGAGCTTGAAGTGGGTGCAAATTCCCACTAGATGGCGCACAGCCTGCTCTCGCCTGATGAATGGTTTCAAAGAATTTGCAGCAATTTGCCACACTTCTGTCATCAAAATCTTAACAAATATTTGCATTCACATTGTTAAAAAAGCTGATTCAGGTAAGGGCTTAAATTATCACTATTTTTTGAACTTTTAAGTGACATATTTACTTTTATTTATTTTTCCAAACTTCTGACCTGTGGGTTATTCATTTGGTAAGATTAAGATCATCATTGCCGCTCCCCATTTCCTTCACCCCTCCTCTCTCTTTCTTCATCTTCATATAACTGCCATCTCTCCTCTTACATGATCACAATTTGTAACACAATCTGTCAAGCTTTGTCTATAGGATGATTTTAAATGATGGATAACAATATAACTGATAACATTTTTTCACTAATAACCAAATAGTTTACTATAATCACTCTTCCTTACCTATAAAGCTAGTATATGTTCATTTTGACCAGGAGTTTCCCTTCTCCTTTTTCTTCTGTTTTTCCTTATTCTCATAAAAATTTTCAACTTTTCTTCTAATACTTTTGTGGATTATTTTTTCCAATCATAATCATTCTTAACTTCCAAGAGATCATCCTGATTTTACTTTTTATATAATATGCTCTTTTTCTTTTACTAATGAAGTTTCTTTTTTCTCAGATCTACTTAAGAACTTAACCAGAACTTTATTTTGGGAGTTCTAACTCTTTTGTCTTGAACAGCCTTAAAGACATGAAATCATGAGCCTTCATGAAGTTGTGACCCTTTCCTTTCCTTCCTTCCTCCCCACTTCCCTCTCTGGTCTTTCTTTTTCATTTTCTGGGTACAGCGGCTCACAGGATCCCTGCTTCTCCTCGAATCACTCTGTAGCAAGTTTTCAGTGTCCCAGAGGTCCTCAGTGAGCCTGAGCCCCAATTGTACACAGGCGTTTGTCGCCTCTTCCCTTCCTAGTCTCACTCCCTTAATCTCCCACTAGAGTTTCTAGAGATAACCTGTCAAATAAACAGTCTTCCCTCAATATGTGCCGGGGATTGGATCCAGGCCCAGCATGGATACCAAAATTTGCATGTGCTCAAGTTCGTTACATAGAATGGCATAGTACAGTCGGCCTTCAGTATCTGCGAGTCCCACATCCTTGGATTCACCCAAAGTGGATGCAGAAGCCGTGGTTATCAAGGCCTGACTGTATTTCACTGAAACAAAGACTGTAACTTCTAACGTGTGCTAGGTCTTTGACTGTTCATTCATATCAAGTGTGAAGTAACTGATTAAATAGTCATAAGGCGTTCATTTTATCAGAAGATTCCTACTTAAGCAGTGTAGACTTTTTTGCTCTTTAGCGTAAATACTTTTACTACCTGTCATAGCCTCTAGTTCCTAAGGCACTGCCCATATACCCCCAAGCCAGTTTAGTTTTCTTTTTTTTAAAGGAAATATTTACCACTTAAAAATTTTTTGTTTCTGGGGGTTTTTGGGAGAATGGATACATGCGTATGTATGGCTGTGTCCCTTTGCTGCTCACCAGAAACTATCACAAAAAATTAATCAGTTATACCCCAAAGAAAATAAAAAGTTTAAAAGAAAAAATTGTGTACTATTGACGTTGAATTTGCCAGGGAGGTAAGTGTTTTCACTCCTGGATATTGCATATTTGGATAGTGGGGCTGGTGGGGGTCAGGGGTGGTAAGGAGGATACAATCGATTTGAAGACAACCTTGTTGTCCATTTTCTCACATCTCCTCTGCTCTGCTTGGTGTATCTGAGAGCTGAATTGCTTCGGGGTTCTGCAGGACGTAGTGATCCTCTTCTTGGCTATAACCCATTAGTGCAGAATTTCAGCAATAGCTTTCCCTGCTCCACTTTAAAGCTCATTTATTCTCCTTCTTCCAGATCATTGCTTAAATTTCCTACAGATGATGGCTCATTTTCTGTTCTCATGATTGTAGACTTACACATTTTTCTATCAATCACTTTAAGATCAATTTTAGGATGGCCTCTTAAAGGGAAGGAAATGGATGCATGTGATTGGAGTGCCCTATTAAGATAGATGCTAGCTGTTTTCTTTTTATTAATAAACTTACCAGCAAAATATACATTATACCTTCTGTGACTATGAACTATTAAAATAAGATCCCATTCGTGACTAGAGGATCATAACATACATACAATTTTGGTGCAGAAAGCACCTGGTTCAATTTTGATGGACCTTATTTTTTAATTAAATCTGTATTATATTCCAAACTTTATAATTTTGTCTCTCTTTCCTCAGAACTGGGAAACCATTTGACACTCATTCTGGAAATGTTAGACTCCTAATAACTCATTAATGGGATCCAGATGTAAACTGAATTGACTATCAGAGATTATAATGATCAATTATGTTTATATGTGTGGGTTCTCTTTATGGCTCTGCTGAAATGTTTAGAAATGATCATTTATTCCTCCTATGCATTAAATATTTAATTCACTTACATTTATCTAACTCCTCTCTTTGCAGCTGCTTTGTGTTAGTTCTAGAAAATCTTCTGAGAAAACTACATTATTTCCGGTTTCTCCTCCACATCTTATGCTTCAATTTATCCTTCTGTCTTAAAGCAGACAAATTATTCATGATTCTGATATTTTCTCCCTCTATATAAAAGGAGATATTATATAGTAAATTAACTTCTAGTTCCCCTGGTATAATTGTGCGCAGGACTGCTTAATGTAATGTAAAACACTGAAAGAAAGGTTAATCTTACCTGAGACTTTTACTGACCCTTGTAGACACATTCTAATGGTTCCTCTACTCAGTTGGAATTGCATCCTCAGCCATTTAACCATGCGCCCACTGAGTGTACTGCCTGGCAGACACTCTCACTCCCTAACAGATAATTACTGAATAAAATAATTAATCCTAGGATAGCTCCACTCTTGGCCCATATGGTAGGCAGAATAATAGCTCCCCCAAAGAGAGCCACATCCTAATCCCCAGAACCTATGAACATGTTACTTACAAAGCAAATGGAGTTTTACCGATGTAATTAAGGGCATTGACCTTGAGATAGGGAGACTACCCTGGCTTTTGATGCAATGTATTTGTATCAGTCCTTAAAAGCCAAGAAAGCTTTTCCCAACTAAGGCTGCCGAATTTTAAAGATGGAAGATGGGGCCATAAGCCAAGTGATTCTGGTGACCTCTGCATTACAGGCAGATTCTTTACCAACTGAGCTTTCAGGGAAGCCCTTGGTGACCTCTAGAAGGCAGAAAAGACAAGAAATAGAGTCTCCCCCTAAAACTTCCAGAGAGAAATGTAGGCCTGCTGACACCTTGATTTTAGCCTAGCGTGATAGACTTCTGACCTACAAAACTGTGAGCTAATGCTAACAGCTAGTGCTGTTGTCACTACGTTTATGGTCATTTGTTTCAGCAGGAATAGAAAAGAACATATTGTTGGCCTCTATGCCTGAAATATCTTCACTTTTACTTCTGCTTGTCAAAAAGTCTATAAATCCTCTAGTACCCATCATAAACGTTACTTCCACATGAAACCCTTTCATGTCTCCTCCTCTTTCCTTTTTATAAACTTCTATTACCCATTTTGATGTTTCTTTTGTGTCTCTTACCTGTTTTTGCATTTTGAGTCCCTCAAAGTAAGAAGCCAATAAGCTTTACTTTAAGATCCTAGAGGTTAAGAATCTTGTCTTACTTATATCATTACCCACCAACATAACATCTTGAGCCTATATGTTTAATATTTGTTAAAGTGGCCAGGAAATGGAAACCCATAACTATGTTGCTGTGGACAGAATTCTTTTACATTAAAGCCTTGACCTTCAGTGGGACTGGAGATAAAGGTCCTTAGGAAATAGTTTAGGCTAACTGAGGTCATAAGTGAAAGTGAAAGTCACTCAGTCATGCCTGACTCTTTGCGACTCTATGGACTATACAGTCTATGGAATTCTCTAGGCCAGAATACTGGAGTGAGTAGCCTTTCCCTTCTCCAAGGGATCTTCCCAACCCAGGGATCAAACCCAGGTTTCCTGCATTATAGGTGGATTATTTACCAGCTGAGCCACAAGGGAAGCCCAAGAATACTGGAGTGGATAGCCTATCCCTTTTCCAGTGAATCTTCCAGACCAAGAAATCAAACCAGGGTTTCCTTCATTGCAGGCATATTCTTGACCAGCTGAGCCATCAGGGAAGCCTGAGGTCATAAGGGTGGGCCATTAATCTGATAGGACTGTGGCTTTATAAATAGAAGAGATCACTCTCTGCCACAGGAGGACACTCCTAGAAGCCAGGAAGAGAACTCTCACCAGAAACCTCTGCCAGCACTTTGATCTCAAACTTTTTGGCTCTAGAACTGTGAGAAATAAATTTCTGTTGTTCAAGTAACCCCATCAATGGTATTTCGTCATGGCAGTTCCAAAAAATATAGCACACCTAGAAAAGATATCACACTGCATTTCTCTATAAGATGTATATAATAATCGCAAGAAATCTTGCATAAATTAAACTAAAGATGTAAGGATGTTAAATTGGATAAAACAAAAGATATATATATATATATGCTGCCTTTGCTTTTGCTCCCAAGGGGTGATGAACTTAATATTCATCCTTATCATTTGTACTTCTCTTTTTGAGATATATTATTTACAAACTGCAGCCATGAAATTAAAAGATGCTTGTTCCTTAGAAGGAAAGCTATGACAAACCTAGACAGTGTATTAAAAAGCAGAGACATCACTTTGCCAACAAAGGTCCACCTAGTTAAAGCTATGGTTTTTCCAATAGTCATGTATGGATGTGATAGGTGGACCATAAAGGAGGTTGAGCGTCAAAGAATTGATGCTTTTGAACTGTGGTGTTGGAGAAGACTCTTGAGAGTCCCTTAGACTGCAAGGAGATCCAACCAGTCAATCCTGAAAGAAATCAATCCTAAATATTAATTGGAAGGATTGATGCTGAAACTCCAATACTTTGGCTACTTCATGCAAGGAGCTGACTCATTGGAAAAGACCCTGATACTGGGAAAGATTGAAGCAAAAGGAGAAGGGGGTGGCAGAAGATGACATGGTTGGATGGCATCACTGACTCAATGGGCATGAATTTGAGCAAATTCTGGGAGACAGTGATGGACCAAGGAGTCTGGCATGCTGCAGTCCACTAGGTAGCAAAGAGTCAAACAGAAATTAGCAACTAAACAAAAACAACAAATTTACAAACTATCCCTCTCTCACAAATGGACCATCCATTTCACCTGTTCTCATTTGATTATAGTCTTCATCTCATTTGATTATAGCCTTGATCTCATTTGCTTATGGTTTCACTCAATACAAATAAGAGATACTGAAATGAGTTTTTCTTTTTTATAACAAATTACCTGGGAAGAAACCATCTGCTACCTGTTCAAGCAAAAATAGGTCAGCAGGTCTTTTGTTTGCCATGTTTATTCCATCTCTATGGCACCCCTACTATTGTAATGTCATAAGAATCATATGCACTTCAAAATCAATCACTATCCCTTTCTAAGAATTCTTTTATCAATGTGACAGGTAGCTGCTGGTGAATAACAGGGTTTATGCTACAAGTCAAAACCCAGTGCCATCAGGTCAAAATGTAAAATTCAAAAGGAGATGCATTAAATCCAACACCCAAGAATTTCAAATCTAAGGGCTGTCAAGAGAGGTAATTTCCCCATACAACAGTGATAGACCACAAGAGGAATGTATAATGTGAATGCAACTGGAAACTGAACTGTTTGTGACTTTATGTATCGAAGTTGGCAAGATGAATTATAGATGAAAGCAAGATGATCACATAAACTATAGTATCTAAGTAAAATATGTGCTAGAAAGTTCTTCCTGAAACTTGAGGTCCTTTAGTGGACCAGAACCTGGTGGTCCAGAGTCAACGATAAGAAAGTAAAGGAGAGAGAAAGAGGTTGATATTCCTTGATTTACACAGAAAACCAATAAAGTCCCTGACATGGGGCTTGCTCTGTTCACGAAGGCCTCAGGCGCCCTCTCAATAGAGTGAAGGCGCAGAGTGCCTTCTCAAGAGGGTCTTAGAAGCCAGGGCAGGAAAGTGAACCCAGAGGGCCTCTGCGCTCCAAAGAAATAGGCTGAGAGAGAGAGAAAGAAAGACACGGGGACCAAAGCTCTGATGGAGCAAAGGTGTTTTAATCAACATGAAATGATATACTGTAGTTATTCTCAACAAAGATAAAGATTAAAATTCCAGACTTACAAAACATAGGCGATCCATATTAAAGAGAGAGAGAGAGTTGTAAACAATCACTTTTAACCTATGGTTCACAAAAAGGAAGAGGGTACTTATCACCATATTGAAAAACTAACGAAGGAAATGCCTGGATCCCTCAGCCCCAGGAGAGGCTTGCCTCTCCTCTTAATTCCTGAAAATTCAGGAATTAATAAGGAACAGAGGATTCCTGACAGACTCAAAACAGCACACAGGAAGCCTCCTGTTAAATGCTTCCTGACACTGAACATCAGTGGTTTTCAAGGCTGACTCCTTACAGAATCTGCTGATATGTAATTTTTAAGGTTGAATGCTTCTAGAATTCATGGTAGTGCTAATTCCACTATAATGTGTGGACAAAAGAAGCTAAACTCTTTTGAAGAAAGAAGCCTGCATCTTGGTCATTAAGCTCAGTTAAATAAAAGATTATTTTACAACTACAAACAAGGGGAATCTTAGAAATGAACCGTGCTAGAACTGATCTTAAAAATGATTGTCGTTTTGGTCAGACAAGTGATTGTCTGAAGGTCAAGGAAAGCCAGCAATGTCTCCCCAGTAATTAAATACACTAGAACTTTAACCTGATCATCAGGCTTTAATACCCTTATCTTGAAATTTAATCAATCAGCCTTCCCAGTAAAGAACATCTGACATTATGCAAGCCAAGATAATGTGTTTGTGGATTGATTATTAAATGATGCCTAAGATGCCAAAATTACAACCCTGAGTAATGTTTCTGAAGATGTGCAAAATTCAATTCATTTTTTTTTTATCCATTAGGCCAATATGAGAGGGAAGAGAGTCCTTATCACTTGATATCATCTGTGTGTGAGAATTACATATGAACACTACAATGTGGTAGAGAAGCTCCTCACTATTTATGTTCCTCAGAAGTATGACATAGCGGCGTGGAATTCAACATGATATCTGGCTAAATCTGCCATTCATTTATTCATTCATTCATTCCTTTATTCAAATACTCAACATATAACTTTGGACAGCTGCTCAGTGCCAAACAAAAGTTGCTACAGATGGTCTCAATGAGACACATTCTCTCTTATTCGCAGAATAAAGTACCAAGTTGGAGGGAAATACATATAAGTTGCACAACAGAAACCTGTATCTAATGCAGTGTCATCATCTTCAGTACCCCTAGCAAGTGGTCATCCGGTCTCTGGCTAAAACCTTCCAGAAAGCTTCCAAGACAAATTCTCAGATGCAGGAAATCTGTCCCCTAATATGATTGGCTGCAGCTACAATGCTCTATGCTGGTCACATGGCAGGCTCAGTTCAGTCAACAACTTGAAGGGTTATCATTCTGCCAGAGATGCTCTTCCGAATGACAGCAGGGTGCTGGTAGAGCAAATATCTTTGGCTCTGGGTTTTATTTATCCACGAGAACTGATTGATGGTTCAGCCCATATACACACACTTGTGCTAATAGCATCATCTTTACAGCCCTAAATGTAATATCATGTTAATTTGGATAAACGGTTGTTAAGGTTCATATCAAAGGTTTAATTTTTCTGTAATCATTTACTTAACATTTTAATTTTCCCTCTCAAGCTTTTCAATTTAAGTTGTCAAAAGATAATCTCTATGTTAATACTAGATGTAGACAGAAAGCATCTGTATTGTGTCCAGCAGAGGCAAGAAAATCAGAAAAGCATCAATTTCTGATCTTTAGATAATATTTTTTTTCTCAATATCTTTTCGTGTAACACAGTGAAATATTATATTTGAATATCAGGGAAATTTTCTGTACTTTTAAATCTCTTTTCCCATTCATTATTGATCTTTGTCTAGTTAGAGAGACTGATTTATTTACATATATAATGGATATATTGTTTTTACAACAAAAGCTCGCCCCCTACTTCAGAATACTCAGTAGCTGAGGGGCTACATTTTTCCAAGCAGATAGTGTTGTAAGAGGAAATCATAATGCTTTTTTCAATCCTAGGTTCTATAGCAATAGAATATTAAGTGTCTACAGCACTTCACCTAGCAATCTTTTATCAGGTCAACAACATGTAATCTAGTGATGAGAATAGGAGGGTTGAATTTTGTAAATACATACACATGTCTGAAAAATGGCAGTTGCTTTTTTGGTGAAGATGTGTTATCCCAAAATTGGCATAATCACAGTTTCCACCTCATTTATGACCAGCATAAAAAATTGTGTAAAATATCATGCACAGCTGTAGTCAGAAGGAAGATTCAATTTGGGCTTTGTGTAGACTTGACTGGCTGCCAGCACAGTTACATACATCATCTAGGGCTGCATTTAAAAGGATAAAATACAGTTTTAATTTTTACAGCAAATTAATTTTTTTAAGAGAGATAAAAATGTTCAAATAGATCATAAAGAGCATCAAGCCCCTCCCTGCTCCTGCCCAGTCCATCTTTTGTTAATATAATGTTAAGGGTTAGCAAAAGATGGCAAACCTGTAAAAGTAAAGGTTGAGACTGCCATTCTATCTATCCCCAGAATGAGAAGTTATCTGGTGTGATTGCATACTCCTTTTCATTATTTAGACAGCCTCTTTGGGAACATTATACGTGAACAGCCTCAAACATCCCTGCTGGTTTCTTTGAGAAATCTCAAAGGCCACAGTGATAGAGAACAGCATGGGCTAGCACTGAGGAAAGACAATGTGTTCATCTGAAACTCAAAAGCGCAGCGTTGCACAGAGTTTTACAGGTAATTTTCTCCACCCCTATGGAGGAGAGGACTGACTTCTAGCATCCTGTGTGCTACTGCAATACAGCATCTTCAGACTCTCAAGAACCTTAAAGGGCCAGCTGTTTCATTTCTCAGAGTGCAAAGAAGCTAAGTGAGTTGGCAAAAGCCACATGGCTAGTCACTGAATAATCAGAGACAGACTGTCATTCTCTGGAACTTGAATACAGTGTGCTTGCTACCCCTTCATGCTGCTTCACTTTATGTCACTTCAGGAAGTGAGAATGTCCATTGAGAAGGGAGGGGATATTTTTCTTATGTGATGGTGCGCTGGAGCCAGTTTTGCATAGACTAGAGGATTTACTGTTCTCATCCCTTTCTAACTTTCATTTAGTGACTTCAAGCTGATAGCTTGATATCAGCCATGGTGAGAGTATTCACATCACAGAAGTGGGCAAATACTACAAATCAGGGTTCTTCTTTTTCCTTCGCTGGTTTTTAAATATTATAAAATGTCACTGCTCTTACTGCGTCACCTAGGCAGTTAGCTCACCAGGAATCAGGTAGAATGTTGTTCTCACTTACCAAGATTCATCCTCTACCACAAGTCTCCAGCTATCAACTCTTAGCCATTTATAGCCCAGCTTGTGGGGAGCTGCTATGAAGCTCCTTTAAGAGTGTAAGAGATCTTGAGAATTACTTGTGTGAGAGCATTAGAGCTCTACCAGGACTCCTGAAGCCAGGAGATGCCAGAACAGACAGTCTTGTCATTGACTTAGAGAAAGCTAGTATGCTCAATAGTTTCATCAGAGCTTCAGATCCCAAAGATTTCTTTTAATCTGGAGTGCATTGGTACCTGGTTTATGTAGATTATATAGTTTATCATTATACCCAATTTTGCTGTAGAAGAGATAGGTTCTTAAAAATATGAAAATAAGCTCAGGAAAAAATGCATATACAGCTGATTTAGCTACAAATGAAAGGATATTTCTTACCAATAAGTGACAAAGGAATATAGTTGCTAAGGGGGAAAAAAAAAAGGAATATAGTTGCTAAGGGCAGGTAGACTTACATTTGACCTCAGCTCTGACAACTGTGAGCTCTGTGACCTTGGACAAGTTAGCAACCTTTCCAAGCTTCACTTTCTTCATATGTAAAATGGAAATAAAAATAATATCTGCCTCTTAGGATTGTGGCAAGGATTAAATGAGATGAAGTTCACTAAAACCCATCCCTTTTATGTACCCAAGAATTTTGCCCTGGTGACTGTCTTGCCCTCTCTCCTGTGTCATCAATTTTGGTTTTATACTCATTCCAATGGCTTCTGTTGATCTCAAGGCTACCAGTGTGGTCCGTATTACTATTAATAAATCCATTTTACATGACAGCATATGACACAGCTTACCAACTCCTCCTCAAATATTTTCTTCACTGGGCTTTCAGTACCTCAGAGGCTCTCCTGGGCTCTCCTCCTCTCCATGGCCACTACCAATTCCAAGAGTTTATAAGCTATAACTACATCATGTTATGACAGATTGTAATAGGAAATAGGGACATTGAACTCTAGTGAAGGAAGTGAAAATGCAGCAGAAGAAATGTGAAAAATAAGTAGGAAATGTTCAGACCAGTGTTTTCCAAATATGGCTGCAGATTTAAATAACTTGGGGAGCTTTGGGGAATCTTGATATCCTGGCCACACCAAGTAAACTAGAATCTCTGGGATGAGACCAAGGCATTGGTATTATTTAAGGACCCCTGAGTGATTACATGTACAACCAACAGGGAGAAACACTGATTTAGATGAAGGAGAAGTAAAAGCAGATCCCAAGAGGAGGAAGAAGTGTATAGAAAGACTCCATGGGGAAGGTAGCAGGTAAGTAAATGCCAAAGATGGGAAAGGTTAACGATGTTAGAGCAAAGAAAGGAGACAGTAATATTAGTATGCCAATGGCTATAAGATAGAATATTATTTGAAAGATATCATAAATATGTACTTATAAAAGTACTAGTCCTTAAAAGATTCAGAGCAAATAGAGATGATTTGGGCTAAAGATAAACATAAAGATAAAAATTATTAGTAGTGCTGTGTGTCCATTGATAAGGCAACTAGAGTCAGATTGGCTAAATTTAAATTCCTGTTTCAACACTTTCTTTGACTTTGGGCAAGGTGCCTCAGTTTACTCTTGTCTAATATGTACATAACAATAAAAATAAATTTCTTGGAAGATCAATTTATATAATTCATATATGACTCTTAGAGCAGCAAACACTCATTACATCATGATGATGATGATATAGGCCTTCAAGAAAAGTTAGGGGAATTAATAAGTTAGCCTATGATTAGGTTTTCAACTTTTTTTTTTAGTTTTTTTTTTTTTAACCATTTTTAAAGACTTCACTGAGTTTATTACAAGACTGCTTCTGTTTTGGTTTTTTGGTTTTTGGCCACGAGGCATGTGGGATCCTAGCTCCTCCACCAGGGATTGAACCCACACTCCTTGCATTGGAAGGCAAAGTAGTAACCACTGGACCACCAGGGACACTCCTAGGTTTTCAATTTTAAGAGAACCATGATAGATGCTGGGGCTTCCCAGGTGGTGCTAGTGGTAAAGAACCTGCCTGCCAATGCAGGAGAAGTAAGAGACATGGGTTCGGTCCTTGGGTCAGGAAGATACCATGAAGAAGGGCATGGCAACCCACTCCAATGCTCTTGCCTGGAGAATCCCACGGACAAAGAGCCTGGCAGGCTACCGTCCATGAGTATTGAAAAGAGATGGACACGACTAAAGCAATTTAGTACACATGATAGAAGCTACATTGGATTTTCTTCCTCCAACCTGAACTAGCAAAAGGAATATTGTGAATTATGAAAAACTTATCACTAGTTGGTGTATTTATTCTCCTTCATGTCATTTCTCCCTCTTCCTGTCCTTCAAGATCAGGATTTTTCCCCTTGCAAAAACCTTCCAGAAGAAAATGATCTGATAACAGTACCATTATGGGGATTACTTTTCTCAGTAGGACTCTATCTTAAAGCTTTATCTGAAACTGTGGAATGAACAGCTTCATTCTCATAGGAATGTTAGCAATCAGCAAATTAAGTGAGACAATGTAGATGAAATCACTTTAATTTATAAACTGTAATACAAATATTAACCTCCACTTTGGATAACTTACTTCTACAATACCCTTGAGTGCCTCAGGGGAATATCCTATGTTATTTGCCACAAGCCCAGCAAAGAGAATACTAGATCTTTCTGGAAGGCCGCTGTTCCTTGCTGCTGCTGCTAAGTCGCTTCAGTCATGTCCAACTCTGTGCGACCCCATAGACGGCAGCCCACCAGGCTCCCCTGTCCCTGGGATTCTCCAGGCAAGAATAATGGAGTGGGTTGCCATTTCCTTCTCCAAAGCATGAAAGTGAAAAGTGAAAGTGAAGTCACTCAGTCGTGTCTGACTCTTCGCTACCCCATGGACTGCAGCCTACCAGGCTTCTCCGTCCATGGGATTTTCCAGGCAAGAGTACTGGAGTGGGGTGCCATTGCCTTCTCCGACTGTTCCTTACTAGCTGCACCTTAATCCAAGCTTATAGAAAAAAAAAAAAAAGAATTGACTGTAATGAAATGTAGTGAGCATTGTTGTAAACTGGGTTTTCAGGTAGTTTGGGAAAGTTTCTGTTCTTTTAAAAAGGCTTAACAAGAAAATCATGCTGATTTATGCATAATCAGTGTGATCTGGGAGCAAAGGGAAGAGAGGAAACACAGGGCTACATGTGCCCTTAGAATTACAAACCTGTGCACTGTCAGAAGCTGAAGCTCCAATACTTTGGGCGCTTGATGCAATCAGTCGTCAACTCATTGGAAAAGACCCTGATGTTGGGAAAGATTGAAGGCAGAAGGAGAAGAGGGCAATGGAAGATGGGATGGTTGGGTGGCATCACTGATTCAATGGACATGAACTTGGGCAAATTCTGGGAGATGGTGAGAAACAGAGAAGCCAGATCTGCTGCAATCCATAGGGCCCCAAAGAGTTGGATGTGACTTGGCAACTGAACAGCAACAACCACTGTCAGAACCAATGTATTTCTGGTTCCCCCACAAAAAATGTATAGAACAACCACCATGTGCCAAACACCTTTTATGGCACCAGAGACATAAAATTGAGTGTGTAGATCAGTTCGACATAGAAGAGAAATTGCAAAGATTGAAACAGATGCAGGATGCTGTGAGAGTATTGCTCTCAGCCCATGTTGGAAACCATTAGAGCACAAGTGTGTCTTGAAAGAAAAGAGCCTAGCCAGGCAAAGAAATCTACAAGGAGAGTTCAAGATAAAACAAACAAACAAACAAAAACCAGAAACAACAACGTGAAGTGGTCACAGCAGCATAACAATTAAATTCTCTCTCAAGCAGTAAGTCATCATCAGAATTCTGGTTTCCGATTAGAAAAGCCTTCTCCTTCCTTCCCAGAAATGCCAGATCATTTCTCTCCACTCTCTGAAGAGATGGTCTCATTTTCTCCCTCCTCCTCCTGGAGGTGCATGGCCAGGTGAGTGTATTCACACACCCAGACATACCTACCCAGGTTTGCTTACATGACCCAACCATGCCTTTGCACCAGAAAGGAAATGGTCTAGAAATGCAAAAATATTTATGTGCAAAGATGTACACTGCAATTATCCATACATTTTAAACAATACCCCCCAAAAAGAGAAGGTTAAAGACATTGTGGTATAGCCTCAAAATGAAACACTGTAAAGCTATTAAAAATAGACAGTTTTGAAATTTTAAGACTATTTAATGGCACGGGTAAATTCTCAGGTTTTAATGTTTGCTTCTGTTTCCTATGTGTTGTTCTTTCTTATTCAGTTGCTAAGTCGTGTCCAACTCCACAACCCCATGAACTACAGCACCCCAGGTTCCACTGTCTCCCAGCATTTGCTCAAACTCATGTCCATTGAGTCAATGATTCTATCTAACTATCTCATCCTCTGCTACCTGCTTTTCCTTACCTTCAATCATTTCCAGCATCTGGGTCTTTTCCAATGAGTTGATTCTTCGCATCAGGTGGCTAAAGTATTGGAGCTTCAGCTTTAGCATCAGTCCTTCCAATGAATATTCAGGGTTGATTTCCTTTAGAATTAAGTAGTTTGATCTCTTTCCAGTCCAAGGGACTCTCAAAAGTCTTCTCCAACAACACAAGTTGAAAGCATCAATTCTTCAGCACTCAGCCTTCTTTATGGTCCAACTCTCATATGTTTGTGTGTGTGCATTTAAATATATAAATATATATGTGTGTGTGTCTGTGTATTTTTTATTTCCAAAATTTTCTGCATTGAACACCTGTAAACATAAAAGGTGTATGTGTATGTATGCATGTGTATATGTACGTGTATGTATATGTGTATGTATATATGATACATATCTATTCACCATTTATGTTTACATAAGCCCATATTGCAAGCAGAAAATTTGAGAGATACTAATAAACCACTAAATACTTCAATAAATATCATACATAATCCCAACAGGCAGAGATAATGAGTACTGCTATTTAGGCTCATATTTTTCCAGGCCATTCTCCACACATTCTTGCTTTTTTAAAAACGAAATTAAACTACTGGAGTTTTGCAACAAGCATCATGCGCATTCCATGCACCATCATATCAAGAACCTCTTTCGATATTCTTAATTACTCTTTGTCTGTTTTATTTTTATATTTTGAATATAGCATAATTTATGTATAGTTTCCTTATAGTAGGCAGTAATGAGTTTTGTCCTCCTGTGTTAAATGACTCTTCAATGAACTTCTTTGACCATAAGTCTCTGTTCATATATTCACTTATTTCCTCAGACTGGCTATATGGAAATAAAATTACCAGGTCATAAGGTAAATGGTTTTTAATGTTCTTGAAATATAGTTCCTAAATTGCTTTCTAGATAGATTTATACTCTCACCAGTAATACACAACAGTACTTGTAACTCTCAGTCTCATGTGTTATCTTTTTATCGGCATTGCCAATTTGATACATGAAAATTTATCTGTTTTTAATGCTATACTGTATTAAAATAAAGTATAAAAAAGTATATATACAATATGATCTCAACAGTGTGAATGTATGCCTAAAAAAATTGAATGGAAGGAAATACATGAAAATGTTAGAATGTTTAGCACTTGGTGGTAGAATATTAAATGACAGCTATTTTCATGTAACAGTATTGTTGTTCAGTCTCTAAGTTGTGTCTTACTCTTTGCAACCTCATGGACTGCAGCACACAGGGATTCCCTGCCCTTCACCATTTCCTGGAGCTTGCTTAAACTCATGTCCATTGAGTCGCTAAGTCATCCAGCCATCTCGTCCTTGTCATCCCCTTCACTTCCTGCACTCAATCTTTCCCAGCATCAGAGTCTTTTCCAGTGAGTTGGCTCTTTATATGTACTATTTATTCAAAAGCTTCCTTGTTTCAGGAAGCATGCCAGGTAATTGATATGCAGCATGTCATTTAATCCCCAGAACTGTACAGACTTTTAATATGCCATTTACAGAAGAGCATGACCAGAAAACTAGATAGATGCCAGACTAGGATTTAAACCCAAGCTGAACTAATTCCACAGATCCTGTTTTTCCTCTTCTTCCTCCTACTTTATCATATTTTTGGGTGTTTGTTAATGAATATTTGTTCAATGAGTATTGGCAGTGATATGGATGGACCTAGAGATTGTTATTGGTAGGCTGCGGTCCATGGAGTCACGAAGAGTCGGACATGACTGAGTGACTTCCCTTTCACTTTTCACTTTCATGCATTGGAGAAGGAAATGGCAACCCACTCCAGTGTTCTTGCCTGGAGAATCCCAGGGATGGGGGAGCCTGGTGGGCTGCCGTCTATGGGGTCACACAGAGTTGGACACGACTGAAGTGACTTAGCAGCAGCAGCAGCAGAAATTGTCATACTGAATGAAGTAAGACAGAGAAAGACAAATATGATATTGCTATGTCTGGAATCTAAAAATATTCTACAAATAAACTTATTTACAAAACAGAAATAAAGTCACATATATAGAAAACAAACTTGTAGTTATCAAGGCAGGAAGGGGGAGGAGGGATTTAACGGGAGATTGGGATTGACACGCATATTACTATATATAAAATAGATAACTAATAAGTACCTATTGTATAGCACAGGGAATTCTACTGGATACTCTGTAATAAGGTCTTTGGGAAAAGAATCTTAAAAAGTGGATACATATATATGTATAATGATTCTCTGCTATACAGTAGAAACACAACATGTAAATCAACTATACTCCAGTAAAATTTAATTTAAAAAATACTCTTAAAAATCATAAAAAGCAGTGAACTTTTTTTAACAGTCATTCTCAAATAAAAGGGTTTCTTACTAAAACTGTTGTCAATAAAATTTGATCAATTTCCCTGGAAAAAAAATTTTATTGTTGAGCTCAAGAAGATATGAATATAACTTTTGATGACCCACAGTGACCATGGGTTGCCCAAGTGCAAGGGATCACACTACTATTGCTTGAAGTATCACTTCCTAGCATACCAAAACTATACTGCACAGAAAGTTGCTTATCCCAGTATACATTAACTGGGTCTTGGCTTGTAACTTTGTGCTCTGTCCATGAAAAATGCCACTTCTGGAGAGAAGACAAGCCAGCATCCAAACTGTTGACCTTCCTGCATTAATAGGATAACTGTGCTTTCCCTATATTGTATTGATTTTAATAATTTTTAAGAAGATAGATAAGAAGTTATAATGTAAATATAATATGTTCTCAATAGTTTGGCCACATGATGCCAAGAGCTGATTCATTGGAAAAGAACTTGATGCTGGGGAAGATTGAGGGCAGAGAAGAAGGGGGCAACAGAGGGTGGTTGCTTTAGACCTCATGGACTAAATGGACATGAGTTTGAGCAAACTCCAGGAAATAGTAAAAGGCAGGGAAGCCTGGTATGCTGCAGTCCATGGGATCACAAAAAATCGGACATGACTTAGCAACCAAACAACAAACGTGTATAAATGACGTTTGCTTCTATTTCTATTAAAATCCAGATAATAGCTAGATGATCTTTATTGTAGTCCTCAGCCATGCATGCTGCTGCTGCTAAAGTGCTTCAGTCGTATTCAACTCTGTGTGACCCCATAGACGGCAGCCCACCAGGCTCCTCTGTCCCTGGGATTCTCCAGGCAACAGTACTGGAGTGGGTTGCCATTTCCTTCTCCAATGCATGCATGCATGCATGCTAAGTCACTTCAGTCATGTCCGACTCTGTGCAACCCTTTGGACAGCAGCCCACCAGGCTCCGCCATACACAGGATTCTCCAGGCAAGAATACTGGAGTGGGTTGCCATTTCCTTCTCCTAAACATGCATACAATGCATACAATTTTTAAAATGTATATTACCTATCTAAAAGAACAAACAAACAAAATCAAAAAACCCTATTATAATTACAAAGGAGTCATTCTAACTTGTCTTTTAAAGATACACTTGAGTGCATTTTTAAAAACATACTACTTAATGATAGTTATGAGCTATGAAAATACAAGCTTATACATAAATGAATACATGGCTATTTCATAGAAAAGGAAGCTACTCTTCCAAATGTTATCTCTGTTTTTATTAAATCTTGATATGTTAAATATTTATATTAACAACACAACACATGGGACAATAAAAAGAAATAAAGAATATTTGTATGCAAGGTAAAGTCCTAAAACTAATATTTTAATATTCAAGAAATACATTGCTTATAAATGTAATATACACCAGACACACTGTCAGACATTATATTCATTTAAAAATAAGGATGACGAAGTCAGACTTTGTTGGCAAATATTCAGGTGAAAGGACCCAGGTGAACATCCTTCTGTTGACTTTTATCAGAAAAAAAAGTAACTTCATCATAATTCTATCATTTAGTAGTGACTTCTAAGACTATAGTGTCCAAGCCTTGTTCCTCTGACCCCACAGCATCATCTCAAGTCCAGTCATGTCCCAACTGTTTGACCTCTATAACAACAGGAATCAAAACACAGAAGCCTTTGGGACAGTCACATTTTTCAGACAAGTGCTACTGAGTTACCTATTTCCTTTTCTTTTTTTTAAATTGGTCTGAGTTCCCTATTTCTTGTTTTCCAAAGAACCAGTAAAAAGCTGGGAATCTGATTTATTTTTGCTTTCCTATTTCCTTAAGGTGTCCAACACATTTATAATAGTTCAATAAAGCTTCTAATTTGCCTGTGTCTTTTGTATTGTAAATGTGAGGATTCCTCATTAGAAAAGTATTTTAGAAATTCTAATGCCTACTTATTTTAATTGAGAAATGGATCATTTTTTTCAAAGACAGAAAAAGAAATAATTTGAGACACCAAAGAGAAATAAATATGAAATTATTGTTAAGTCTTAAAAAGACTCAAGTTTTGCCAGATTGCCTGCCATTACTGGTAATAGCCACTTCCTGGAGTTAGCTATGCCTGTGAAGGAAAGCAGGCTTCCCTGTTGGCTCAGATGCTAAGGACTCTACCTGCAATGCAACAGGCCTGGATTCAGTCACTGGGTTATGAAGATCCCCCAGAGAAGGGAATGACTGGCTACCCACTCCAGTATTCTTGCTTGGAGAGTTCCATGGACAGAGGAGCCTGGTAGGCTACAGTCCATGGGGTCACAAACATGACTGCGCAACTAACATATATGAAGGAAAGCATGGTGGATGGAATGATTTAAGGTTAATTTGGGCAGGAAAATGAAGAAACTCATTGTCTATTCATTACAAGAGAACATACATAAAAAGAAAATCTCAAAGAGATTGAACCATACCACATCCTGTTATACAGAGCAATTTTAAAAAAGCAAATTATAATATATGTTTCATCATCTAACAGGGTTAAATTCATGTTATATTGGCCCTCTTTTCCTGGTTCTAGCATTCCAAGTTATTCTCAGTTGCTAAATGCTGAAGTTCAATCACATAATGTCACCTAACACCAGAAAGAGAAACTTATCTCAGTTTTCTGAAGGTAACCAGACCTGGTTCTGGAAATTCTTTTTCCAAAATCTTCTACCTTTTGTAAAATTCTTAGATCTCAGCCAAGTTCTGAGACATTTTCTCCCTTAAGTCTGAGTTGGAGCCTAGGTTTTCTCATATATTATAAATGAAAGGATTAAGCCAGGAGCATTCCCTGAACATTCTTGGCAATAAAATGAAAATTGTTCTGATTCTAAGCTCCATTATATTCATTCCACAAATATTTGGTCAACACTGCCATGTGCCAGGCTCGGTATTAAGTACCAGATCACGATGGTTAGCACAGCACAGGGTGCCTGCCCACACCTAACTTACCTCCTTATAGGGGGAATGTGATGTTGCCTTGCTATCTTCACTATTGCTGTTCTCTCACTCATAGCCTGGTCTCTCCAAGTGCAAGACTCCACTTTTCACAGCTGATCTAAAAGAACGAGACCTCTTGACCAAATTAAATACATCATAGACAGTTATCATTTAATCTTGGCTCAAACAAAAGTTGTTGTTGTTGTTGTATTAGTTGCTCAGCTGTGTCCAACTCTTTGTGACCCCATGGACTGCAGGCCACCAGGCTCCTTTGTCCATGGATTCTCCAGGCAAGAATCCTGGAGTGGGTTGCCATTTCCTTCTCCAGGGGATCTTTCCAACCCAGAGATCAAACCTGGGTCTCCTGAAGAGTCTTTAAGTCTAACCACCAGCTAAGCCCCAAACAAATGTGTTGTGCTTAGTCATTCAGTCGTGTCTGATTTTTTGTAACCCCATGGACTGCAGCCTGCCAGGCTCCTCTGTCATGGGATTCTCCAGGCGTGAATACTGGAGTGAGCTGCCATGCCCTCCTCCAGAGGATCTTCCCAATCCAGGGATCGAAACCAGGTCTCCCACATTGCATGTAGATTCTTTACCACTTGAGACAGCAGGGAAGCGCAAACAAAGGTTAGAGGAACACAAAGAATTCATTTTCATTTCTTCATTGATGGCTTCAGAGGGAAAGGTACTTCAGCTGACTTTATGCTGTTTAGAAATGCCAAGTACGAGACAGGGCCACACACTTATTTTAAAAAGCCTGCAATTGGAGGAGGGTAAGGGAGAGCAGCAGTCTTTCTCTTTTTTTTTTTAAACTTTAAATGAACAATGAGCTCTTCAGTCCCTCCATAAATTCTTATTTACACTAGCTAAAAAGGATTTTATCTTATCAAGTATGTTTCCACAGGGAAAATCCCTGTCTGGGATTCTGAAGCATCCATTCTTAAGCAGCCCTTAAGTATTCTTAAGGGCTCAGAGGTCCCTTTGAGAATCAGAGGAAGGTGATGAGCCTGAGGCCTAGGAGGTGGTGGGGCCTGGGGAGAGTGGCCGTACATATTGCACTAAGCACATATACACACAGTTTTGCAGCTAGTCTTAGGAAACTCATTGATCCCGAGTTAAGAAACTCCTATCAGAGTATCAAGTTGATTGCTATATTCTACAAAAAAAATTGTGCTTTGATATGTGTGTTCTTCAAAAACTGGTATTACTATTACTTGGAAAAGAACATATCTCCATAGTGAATGAGTCTGGAAAATTCTGATCTTAAGTTTTCAAAATAATTATTTAAAATTCTGTAGTAAATTAACATTCACTCCACCTCCACCTCCCTGAAAAGATGCTGTAACTGGATCTCTGAGCATGGAACCCCCTTTCAACATCAGCCTTTCAACTGCCGTTTCTAACTGGTGGTCTAAAAAACATTTTGAGCAATAATTCATTCCTCATGTCCCTACCACCCTCCTAGCTCCATCAGCTGAATCTGGCTAAAGGAGACCATCTTCTATGAGAAAGTAAGTTTGTAACACTAATAGTGAATGTTGAGCTGTGGGTATGAATAACCGAAAGTGTCACCTTATTTTGACGGAACTCTTTATTTTTTATTTAATCAATTTGTATTTATTTATTTTAAATGTCATGTAGGTGTGGTTAGAACAAGTTTCTAGGTAAATCTTTTTCTTCTCCAGTTTTGTCACATGTTAAATTATAGATTAAAAAATAATGCCTATCACAGGCCATTATTGTGAGAATTAAGTGAGTTAATATATGTAAAGCACTTCAGTTAGTGTTCAGCATATAAGTGCCTATGAATATTAGCTATACTTTTATTTCTGTAGTTACATGAATATATTTTGCTGCTTAAGTATGCTTCATTAGCTTAGAATATGTTACATAATCAGAGCGAAGTGATAAGTATTAGTATTTTCAAAATCATACGGTGGCTACTCTTTATCAGAATATAAATTGAAATATTTGAGGTGGGGAAAACAGTCAGATATTTGGGGAAACAGTCATTTTCTATTCAGATACTTCAATACAATTGCGTTTTGTTTTGTACAGATACACAGAGCTACACCAATGTTTAGAAACTTGGTTAAAAAGTAAATAAAGACTGATCAATCTTCCTGCCCAAATCTCCCCATCTTCATAGAATAGTTTTCTTTGCATTATTTAACTTTGTAGGGTTAAAATGAATGACACAATTGGGGCCTGAGGCATTTAATGACTAAACCACAGCCCACTTAGAAAATAAAGTCATCATTATTGATATATGGACAAAACACATAAGACTTATAGATGACTAAACTTAGGCTTAATCCTACTTTGACCTGATTCTGTATCATAAACCCAACTTTTTTTTTTCCCCTTGGAAGAAAAGTTATGACCAACCTAGACAGCATACTAAAAAGCAGAGACATTACTTCGCCAACAAAGGTCTGTCTAGTTAAAGCTATGTTTTTTCTAGTAGTCATGTATGGGTGTGAGAGTTGGACTATAAATAAAGCTGAGCACTAAAGAATTGATGCTTTTGAACTCTGGTGTTGGATAAGACTCTTGAGAGTCCCTGAGACAGCAAGGAGATCCAACCAGTCCACCCTAAAGGAAATAAGTCCTGAATATTCATTGGAAGGATTGATGCTGAGGCTGAAACTCCAATCCTTTGGCCATGTGATGTGAAGAACTGACTCACTAGAAAAGACCCTGATGCTGAGAAAGATTGAAGGTAGGAGGAGAAGGGGACGAGAGAGGATGAGATGGTTGGATGGCATCACCAACTCAATGGTCATGAGTTTGGATAAACTCCGGGAGTTGGCGATGGACAGGGAAGCCTGGCATGCTGCAGTCCAGGGGTTGCAAAGAGTCGGACATGACTGAGCAACTGAACTGAACTGAACCCCAACTTGAAGGGATTGTGGAAAGTCTCTACTTCCTCCTACAGCTCTGCCTTTACCTACTGCTTTGTCTCTTTAATAAAATTTACCACATGACAAAGAGGATGCTCCTTTTGTTACTCCCATCTTGTTACTCTCCAATGACTTCTCAAGGGATTCCATAACACAGTCTGTGAGGCCCCACATGATACAGCCTGCTGTGTCTCTGACCCTTCATCTCTTATCACTCATCATGTTGGCCTGCTTTTTTTCTGTTCCTTGAACTAAGCTCCTTCCTGCTTGAGAGGTTTTACACTTCCCATTGCCTCTGCCTGGAATATTTATCCCCTAGATCAAGCCTGATCTGACTTCACCTCCCATTTGAGCTGGTAGATGATAAATGACATCTCTTTAATAGGCATTCTCTAAACACTCCATCTAAGATAGCCCTCCTGCTCCTCCTCTCCCTACACCACTATTTCTAGAGCCTTCTTAGCAGATGGAGCCCTGAAATGAGCCCTGTGCCACAGGTAACCAGATCACTGCAAAATAAAGCAGTCTTGTCAAAACCTGTGTTCATGATGTCAACACAACAACAAAGCATGTAAAACCATCTAGGAGTTTAACACAGAAAGAAGGGAAACAAAAAAAGGAAAGAATCTGAAAAATACTGGCCTCTCTTTCACCACCCTCCAAATCTCCATCATTCTCTAATCATTTCTTATCTCTTCATTTTTTTAACAATTAAATTTGAGGTCACTATGATAGTTTCTCTTAAGTTTGTAGAGATTAAAAAAAAATCCTACTTATCTCAAATTACATGAAATTGCCAACATGTAGTTATTTTAACTTATAAAAATAGCAGTTTTAAGTCAAATTCACAATGAGCACCTTATGCCTGTTCAAAAGACTATTATCAACTAGATAAGAGATAAGTGTCAGCAAAGATATGGAGAAAAGGTAATTTTTTAGTAGCACTGTTGGTAGGAATGTAAATTGGTACAGCTGCTACAGAAGACAGTACAGAGGTTCCTCAAAAAATTAAAAATGGAACTACCCGATATCCAACAATTCCACTCCTGGGTATGTATTCAAAGGAAATGAAATCAGGACCTTGAAGAGATGTCTGCACTCCGTGTTCATTGCAGCATCTTTCATAATAGCAAGAGATCCTAAGTGTCTGACAATAGATGAGCAGTGAAAGAAGATGTGATGTATGTGTATATGTATATATACACAGAGAAAAATATCATTCACCCATGAAAAAGAAGAAAATCCTGCCATCTGTGGCAACACAGATGAAACTTGAGGTCATTATGCTAAGCGAAATTAGTCAGTGAGAGACAAGTACCGTATGATGTCATTACATGGGGAATCTACAAAATGCCAAACTTAGAACCTGAAACTGGACTGTTTACCAGGGACAGAGGATACGCAGGAGGGAGAATGTATGTGGAATGGGGGGATGTTTGTCAGAGAGAACAAACATTTAGGTTACAAAATGAATAAGTTTGGTGTATCTAATGCAGGGTATAGTGACAAGTTAACAATACTGCATTCTATTCTTGAAAGTGGCTAAGAGGGTAGATCATAATTGCTCACAGCACATAAAAGAAATGGTTGTTATGTGAAGTGATGGAGTTGTTAGCTAACGTATGTGGGTAATTATTTTGCAATATGTTAGTGTACCAGATTCGGAGAAGGCAATGGTACCACACTCCAGTACTCTTGCCTGGAAAATCCCATGGATGGAGGAGTCTGGTGGGCTGCAGTCCATGGTGTCGCTAAGAGTCAGACACGATGAGTGATGTCACTTTCACTTTTCACTTTCACGCATTGGAGAAGGAAATGGCAACCCACTCCAGTGTTCTTGCCTGGAGAATCCCAGGGACAGAGGAGCCTGGAAGGCTGCCATCTATGGAGTCGCACAGAGTTGGACACGACTGAATCGACTTAGCAGCAGCAGCAGCAGCAATAGCGTACCAGATTAGTATGTTATATACCTTAAGCTTGCATGGTGTTTTATATTGATTATATCTCAATAAAGCTTATAAAATATAGTGATTTCTTAGAACTCAGCCCAATATATCATGTATATAAGAACAAAATACACTATCAACATTGTTCAAGTGAAGATACTAGTTCACAGAGAGTAAGCATCTCACCTAGCATCACACAGCAGATAGTGACAAGGGCAGGGTCAGGAGCCAGACTGTCATGTCACACGGTTTCTCCTGCGGACAGCCTTTCAGATCCCTGGAGAGGAAGTGAGTGTGTTGTCGTGCCAGACAGATGCCATCATCTTTTCCACATTAAAAGCCACAGAAAACGGGCTTCCCTATTTCCTCCGCGGGAAAGAATCCTCCTGCCGATGCAGGAGACACAGGTTCGATCCCTTGTCTGGGAACATCCCGCATGACCCAGGACAATAAAGCCTGTGCGCCACAACTACTGAGCCTGTGCCCTAGAGCCTGGGAACCTACAGAAACCAAAACACTCTAAAGCCTGTGCTCCGCAGCGAGAGAAGCCACTGCAACGAGAAACCCGTGTGCCTCAAGGAAGACTAGCCCTTGCTTGCCGCAACAGGAGGAAAGCCCACGCAGCAACTAAGACGCGCCACAGCCAAATACACAATTAGATGGATAAATAAAATTTATTAAAAAATGTAGAAACTGAATCTCAGAAAAGTTTATAACTTAGCCAGAATGACTAATCAGGGACTTGGGAGTTGGAACACTGAAGGCTCTGACTCCAGGCCAAAGCACCCTTAGCCAGTGTGACACTTTCATTAATTCTCTGCTACCATTTGCCTTTACTGTTAATAGCTCCTGGTTGTGAGGGGTTTTCTCTTTTTAATTGGAAAAAGTCAGTAGAAGCAAAATGACAAAAATCTGTTTTCTCATTTTAATGTATTTTTTATAAGTCATTTCTACCTCGAAGTACACAAAACAGCCTATTTGTTTTATATTAAACTTTAGGCAGTGGAACCTATGGAGAAAATTTGGAAAAGCTAGTAAGGCAAAAAGCACTTGTACCAAAGACATTGCCAGGTTCAGGTTTTGTTCCATCACAGTTTTGCATCTAAATTATGAAGCTTTTCTGCAAACTAGGTTCAGAGAGGCAAGTGCTGAGTCATTTCCATTATTGCCTTGATCCTATGCAAGGAATCATCCTCATAAAGTGTGGGGAAATCAGTCACTAAGGTTTAATTTGTATCTTGATCAATGGAATTATCAAATCATGTCTGGGCATCTATTAAAGTGATTCATGCTTACACTTAGATATTTGATAGGTTTATCCCTCATCTTCTATCAGGTGAGGGACTGGCAGTTCCAGAAGCCTCCACCATACAGTCATACAATGCAGTAAACTCAATGCATCCTAAGTTTAAAAGCACAAGATTCCTCCTAACTGGTAGTTAAGATCTCACAGCACCAGCAGCTGAAATAGCAATAACCGTGTCAGTCATGAGAATTACAGTAGCTCAGAAACTAACTTACCATGTCGGGGCAAAAATAAAATTAGTCCATACTTAGGGTCTCTGTTTTCTTTGTGAAGTACTTTGAAAATGAAATTCCTGCCAAGTGGGGTTCAAGCCAAACCTTCTCTCCTTCACGGCTCACCATTCTTAGTTAAAATGTGGAAGTCATGACCGCATCATCATTTCCTTGGCTCGTGATGTGTAGGTAACACAGACAACCAGCAATTTTTCCATGAGGAGGGCAAGTTGATGCCAAACGCCAGGGCAAGTTGATGCCAAACAACGTGGAGATTGTTGTTGAGTTCAATGACTCCTCATTTTCTCATATTAATATTGATCCCCACTTAGCCATTTGTTTATAATACACATGGGATAACATTTATCTCCGCTCCAATGCCACAGCAGCTGGTCCTGTAATATAAACACATCCTTAGCACTGATGAAGCTGCAAAGATAGATAGACCTGCCCACCCATTCCTGACACATGGGCTCATAACCACCTGCGAGAGTAAGGAGAAAAACACCAGAAGAGGAACCACTTGGGAATCAGATCTGGAGCTTTCAGGTAGTGAGAGGATAAAAAGGAGATTAGGGATTGAAGTCAATTTCAACAAATTATGCATAACTCATCCAAGTTCTGAAAATAAACTGGTCGGTACAAGAAGCTATTACATCTGTCTCCATACTGTAGCAAGTTAATGATGTAGTGATACATGAAATATACGCATACTCATGAGTAAAGCTTGTTACAAAAACAACATTAACATGGCACCCCTATAAAAAGGAAACCTCCAAATCTCTAAACCATAGCTTAAACAGCCATACTAACTTTGTTCATTTTAGTTAGAGGCATCAGTAATCACGTTAGGATGAATTAGTATGAAAACTACAATAGTATCTACAAGAATGGTGCTTTAATATTGCCACCTACACAGTAACTTTAGTGTTCCCAAATCTGGAATATTTCTGTTCTCCTTCTTCAGTGAACTTTGCTGTATTTTGGCATTGACCTTGCTACTTCTCCATATACTCAAAGAGATTGAAAAGCCAAGTGGTTACTCCCCAAGGGCCTTCCAACTGACACCTCTACAAATCTTGGATAATATTGGAATCACAGAAAACATAAAAAAAAAATGCAAGCAATTCAGTAAAGCAAGCAAAACAACTAGCAGACCCTATTTCTCCAGCATATATATATATATATATATATATATGACTTTCCACGTGTTAACACATTCTGATTATGTGTGCAGTGTTAGTCAAGACTCATTTTTCTGCTGAAGAGGTAAAGAAACAGTGCCAAATAATTATTACTTGGAAGTAACAAATGCCTTTAAGATCAAGTTATTTTTCCTTAGTCTGCCATTCCTTTTTCCAAATGTACAGAGGAACGGGTAATTTGTTCTGGCACAGTAGAAAAATGTGGACATAAAAGAAGCAATTTTGCATTTTCTCTGTATTGGAGTATTAGGTCTATTTCTCAGGTAATCAACTTTCCTGGGAGTGAAGTGTTCTGTTTTTCAGGGAGGGTGAACTCTTCAGTAGGCAGATGTCGAGCAAAGCCATTTCTTAAGTGGGCTCTTGGCAGAGTGGTTTGCTTCATGTTAAGGCAGTTTCAGAGTTACAAGTGGCCCACGGGACTCTAAAACCAAAGCAATTTCTCACATTACTGACTGTCTGGGGTAGAGCCCACACAAGAACATGACTGTCAGTGGAAGCTCCCTCCATCTTACTCTCTTATTGAAACAGCCTGTTTGTATATCAGGGTTCAGATTTAAGGAATGAGCAGAAATGAAAATCATAGTGGCATGTCCAGTTGCAGTGTTATTGTATTTTCACTCCTGCACTTTTTTAAAAATTTCTGCAATCCACAGTCTTTCCTCCAAAAGGAGCTATCCCATAATACTTGTTATTTCTCTGTAGGCCCAGTAAGATTAGGGGAAGAAAAAGAAGTCTACCTTTCTGGGAATTTCCACAAAAGTATGGTTATAAACCTTGAGATCACAGAATGCAATGATATCCAAGGAGATAGGAAACAGACCAGAGACTAACAAAAACCTGCCCTAAGATTTGATGTAATCCACTTCTAATCACAGTGAAATGCTTGGTACGTAGCAGAGAAACAATAAATAGCCAGAAATCACAGTAAGGGTAGTAATAATATTAGCAGTATCACCATTACTTCAGATTCTAGTAAAACTGGCAATAAAATCTGATTTTTTGCATTGCTTACATGGATATTACTGAGGTAAAAATGTGCTTTTTCAACAAATGTACTAGGAAAAATATAACTTACTTCACTGGGTCCACACCAAGAAACAGAGCCCACGTATATGACATGAGTAGCCTTTCTACTGACATGTAGGATCAACAAAAATTTCCACTTTTTCTTTCAGTGGTCTAATAAAATTTTTATGATTATGTCAAAATATCTTTTAAATCCATTTCTATTCTGGTGGTCCCAAAATCAGAGAAGGAGAAAGGCTAATAGTTCTTAGTTTTAGCTCCAGCTCCACTGTAATGTTGCAAACTTTTACGGAACAATCAGATTCTTTCCATGTGTTGCTGTATGTTTTGTCTTTAAGTCACAATTTTCTGAACATAGGACACTAACAATGGCAACTTTATCTATTTGGTGGTTTCAACTAAGTGGGAATAGAACGTGGGGTGGGGGAGCAATGGGTGGGGTTCACTTCATTTGTCAGTGCACAAACCTTGGACTTCCTCACACTTTCTCACAGTTTCTGCTTCCTGGGATTGGATGGGAGGAACCAGAGGCAAACCCATTTACACCCATGAGACTGGGCTGGGATCCAGATGCCAGAGCCAGTGACCTTGTGCTGGAAGGAAGAGTCTCTGGCATAAGACTGGGGACTGACTTCCACATTCAACAGCATGATCCCCCCTCCCCTCAGCCCAAACAGTTTCTGATACATATCCCAACTTCCAAAGTCATGGCTCTTTTTATAGAACAAAACCCACAACCTCTAAATTGAGCAGACTAAAATTCTGCCTGCATCGCTGTATCTGATTTACCACTCTACTCACAATTACCTGATAAACCACTTAACTTCACCAAGCTTCAGGTTCTTTTGTAACCCAGACACACAGAAATGTACAAATCTATTTCATGGGATTATTCTGAGCAGTCATTATAAGTACACATGTATATGTGGCATGCATCTATATTTAAAGCACTAGCTATGTAAGATGCTCTAGCCATATTTAAAGATAAAGTCAGAATAATTGAATAAGTCTGAAGCTGTCTGGAAAAGGTCAGTTTTCTTTCCAGCCCCAAAGAAAGGCAATGCCGAAGAATGCTCAAACTACCGCACCATTGCACTCATCTCACACGCTAATAAAATAATGCTCAAAATTCTGCAAGCCAGGCTTCAGCAATACTTGAACCATGAACTTCCAGATGTTCAAGCTAGTTTTAGGAAAGGCAGGGGAACCAGAGATCAAATTGCCAACATCCGCTGGATCATTGAAAAAGCAAGAGAGTCCCAGAAAAACATCTATTTCTGTTTTATTGACTATGCCAAAGCCTTTGACTGTGTGGATCATGATAAACTATGGAAAATTCTGAAAGATATGGGAATACCAGACCACCTGACTTGCCTCTTGAGGAACCTATATTCAGGTCAGGAAGCAACAGTTAGAACTGGACATGGAACAACAGACTGGTTGCAAATAGGAAAAGGAGTACATCAAGGCTGTATATTGTCAACCTGCTTATTTAACTTATATTCATGAGAAACCCTCGGCTGGATGAAGCATAAGCTGAAGTCAAGATTACCAGGAAAAATATCAATAACTTCAGATATGCAGATGACACCACCCTTATGGCAGAAAGTGAAGAGGAACTGAAAAGCCTCTTGATGGAAGTGAAACAGGAGAGTGAAAAAGTTGGCTTAAAGCTCAACATTCAGGAAACGAAGATCATGGCATCTGGTCCCATCACTTCATGGCAAATAGATGGGGAAACAGTGGAAACAGTGTCAGACTTTCTTTGGCGGGGGGGGGGGGGGGGGCTCCAAAATCACTGCAGATGGTGACTGCAGCCATGAAATTAAAAGATGCTTACTCCTTGGAAGGAAAGTTATGACCAACCTAGATAGCATATTCAAAAGCAGAGATATTACTTTGCCAACACAGGTCCGTCTGTCTAGTCAAGGCTATGGTTTTGCAGTAGTCTGTAAAGAAAGCTGAGTGCTGAAGATTTGATGCTTTTGAACTGTGGTGTTGGAGAAGACTCTTGCGAGTCCCTTGGACTGCAAGGAGATCCACCCAGTCCATCCTAAGGAGATCAGTCCTGGGTGTTCATTGGAAGGACTGATGCTGAGGCTGAAACTCCAATAGTTTGGCCACCTGATGCGAATAGTTGACTCATTGGAAAAGACTCTGATGCTGGGAGGGATTGGGAGCAAGAGGAGAAGGGGATGACAGAGGATTGAGATGGCTGGATGGCATCACCAACTCGAAGGACATGAGTTGGGTTGAACTCCGGGAGTTGGTGATAGACAGGGAGGCCTGGTGTGCTGTAATTCATGGGGTCGCAAAGAGTTGGACATGACTGAGTGACTGAACCGAACTGAAGCTGTCATAATCTTCTCTCTACCCAAGACTGCTAGTACTGAGCTGTCGAGTTAGAGCTGTTCTTGCCAGATCTCTACACGTGGGCTCTGCCACCAATTCAGATTCTCCCTGGTTAAACACGCATCCTTAAAACAATCTAGAGTCACAAACTCCCCTGCAAGGCTGAGGAGGGGAAAAAGAGGAAAAGCAAGGGATTTAATAGGGGAACTGAAAAACACAAATAAGAGAGAGGATCCATCCCTCAGATGCACACTTGTTATTTCTATTCATATAAATGCAAATTCAGTCCAAGAGTAAAATCACATGGAACTCTATGATTTAAGGCATCTGCCTAGTATATCATGGGTATTTTTCTGGTTATGTCAACCAAGTGCAGAACAGGAGGTTTTAGGGACTGCCTATAAGTTTGCCCTGAATTATCTGTATGAAGCTTCTATAATTTAAATTGTTGGGTTATCTATGGATAATAGCAGGTGGAGTTTAGCCATAAACCTCCCAAGTAAACATGACTTCTTGAGTCCCTCTTCGAACAAATATTTCAAAACTATTTTCCTTGACTAGTGTCAATAAAATGGGATGGAACACTTTCAGTTCTCTCTCTTTCTTGGTCATAGCTTCAGAACCCTAGTGCTGCTTGACTCCCTTCAGGTGCAGATATTGGTGGCTGAAATCAAGAGCCAAACCCCAGAAAAGGTTCACAGAAGGACATACATAGGGCCAAATCGGACCCTTCAATTCACACCCTGTATCTCTGAGATGAGTGGTAAGTGTCTGAGGTACCAATAATGCTGCAGCCAAAATGGCAAAATAGAACAAACACTGAGCTGTATTGAGAAGCCATGTTGCATCCTGATGTCCATCATGCTACACTGCATCCTGATCAAGTCACCTCTGTTCTGGGTGCTATGCATTTTAATTGCACACACTGCAGTTAAAATTTAGGTTTAAAAAAATTGCATACTCATTTGTTTCCAGTCATTGCCTGGTTTCTCTTCATTCTTTGACAGAAACATTTCAAAACTGAAGTTGTGCAATGGGCGGAGCCTTACGGACTGTCTTTGAGCAACTTCCATCAAAACAGATACATCACCACCAATGAGAAAGCAGTAGTAGGGGCTGCAGAGTGTGTACAACCTCCAGTTGATGCACACTCCAGGGGGGCACCATTCACTCTGATCCCAGTGTTAACAATGCCTCCTGGAGCTGTGCAGTGGAGAAATCCTGCAAGATCACAGATAGCCATAGAGAAATCTTCCTAAAGAAAAACTGACTCAAATAAATCAGAGATGTCCATTTAGGAGACATAGGTTCTAGTTTTTCTGCTCTCTGTATCTTAACTTTCCTCATTTTCAGCAAGAAGTTTATGTGAGGTCATCCCCAGTATCAACTCCAGCTCTCAGACTATAATTCTGAATCAAGGTCAATTCATAAATATCAAGTAATAGGACTGAGGAGAAAGGGACGACAGAGGATGAGATGGTTGGATGGGATCACCAACTCAATGGACATGAGTTTGAGTAAACTCTGGGAGTTGGTGATGGACAGGGAGGCCTGGCGTGCTGCACTCCATGGGGTCACAAGGAGTCAGACATGACTGAGTGACTGAACTGAACTGAACTGAATAGCACTGGTGGAGATGTCTCCCTGTTCAAGCAGTGCTCTTGTAACCATGTCATAGTAGTGAAAACAGGAAGGAATTCGCCACCATCCTGTTTGTTTTGAAGCATTTTTTGATAAGAGTTAAATCCCTGGACAGCTGACCAGTTTTAGTTTCTCTCACAACTAATGAAAATATTGCCTAAAAATTAAAGACAAAAGTGAAATCATAAATAAAAATGTAGGCAGCATTACAAAAATGATTTTAGGAGGTTTATTTCCCCAAGCTTGAAGTACATTGTTTGAGCTAAATAATGTAGTCGGCTTTAAATCAAATACAAACAAAGCAACACCCTTGTTTTGGGATAATGAAATATGTATGTGTGTATATATGCACCTATATACACATTCACACACATACCTATATATACACACATACATATATACACATGCATTCACACACACACACACCTATATATACACACATACATATATATACATACACATATATAAAACTTTTCATTCCCATGTTTTCCCAAACTAACTTTTGCACACCACCAGTCAAATTCTTTACTGAGCTTTACAGTTTGCCATTTGATTCATAAAATAGACTGAAGATATCTTTTCTTTAAAATTACCCATGTCCCTTTCTACTCCCCTTGTCCAAGATTCTCACACTGTGGAGGGCCACACCTCCCAGGCAAGAGTCCCCATGCATCCACATTGACCTATTGAAATGTGAGCCAAGGTCAGTTTCCTGATGGGAAACACTAGGTTTCTTGAAGTCAAACAGACTTAGGATCCACTTTTAAAGACTACAACCCAAGTAGCAATAGGATTGCTTGTAAGCCATGAGTTTTTATTTTAGAAATACAAACAGAAGGGTGAGTCTTACAATTGTGCAAGTCGTCCCCATTTTGAACATTAGGTATTGGGTTATCAGCCTGACTCAGGGCTGGATGCAGGTATACAGGCTACACTAAACTCAATTTGGTAAATGGAATTTAGAAACAGGAGTTAACACTCATAATAGAAATTCAAGCACAAGTTACAAAAAATGAAAGTACACGCACAGGCACACAGGATATTTTGTACCAGGGAGCAGCCAAGAGCAAAGACGTGGCTCTGACCTTACAAAGTGAGTAACAACTGCCCTTTTCTTAAAAGAGAATGTTCATTCATGGTCTTTGTCTTTCAGGCTCTCCATTCAGGGCTAAGCTTTGTCCTGGACAGTCCTCTTGGCACACTCATTTAAATATATTCCAATATGCGTTACTGGTAAAAGGAAGGAGACATGTTTCTCCTGATTTCTCATTCATCCATGATTACACTACACCCTGACTCACATGAGGACCTATTTTTGTTGACCTTGGAGTTCCACCAGCCAGTACATCGTATGACACATAGTAAAGGCTCACAGGCAAGTTTGGCCTTGGAATACAAAATGAAGCAGGACAAGGGCTAACAGAGTTTTGCCAAGAGAATGCGCTAGTCATAACACACACTGTCTTCCAACAACATAAGAAACAAGTCTGCCTATGGACATCACCAGGTGGTCAATACCGAATTGAGAGGGATTATATGCTTTGTAGCCAAAGATGGAGAAGCTCTATACAATCAGCAAAAACAAGACCTGAAGCTGACTGTGACTCAGATGATGAGCCTCTTATTGCAAAATTCAGGTTTAAATCAAAGAAAGTAGGGCAAACCAATAGGCCATTCAGGTATGACCTGAATCAAGTGTCTTATGATTATACAGTGGAGGTGATGAATAGATTCAAGGGATTAGATTTGGTACACAGAGTATCTGAAGAACTATGGACAGAGGTTCATAACATTTTACAGGAAGTGGTGACCAAAACCATCCCCAAGAAAAAGAAATGAAACAAGGCAAAATGGTTGTTTGAGGAGGGCTTGCAAATAGCTGAGAAATGAAGAGAAGTGAAAGGGAAAGATACACCTAACTGAATGTAGAGGTCCAGAGAATAGCAAAGTTAAGAAAGCTTTCTTAAGTAAACAATGCAAAGGAATAGAGGAAGACAGTAGAATGGGAAATACTAGAGATCACTTCAAGAAAACTGGAGATATCAAGGGAATATTTCATGCAAATATGGTCAGAATAAAGGACAGAAATAAGAAGGACCTAACAAAAGCAGAAAAGATTAAGAAAAGGTGGCAAGAATACACAGAACTATATAAAAAAGGTTGTAATGACCTGGATAGCCATGATGGCATGGTCACTAACCTAGAGCCAGACATCCTAGAGTGTGAAGCCAAGTGGGCCTTAGGAAGCATTTCCATGAACAAAGCTAGTGGATGTGATAGCTAGTGGAGGTGATGGAATTCCAGCTGCTGCTGCTGCTGCTGCGTCACTTCAGTCGTATCCGACTCTGTGCAACCCCATAGACGGCAGCCTGCCAGGCTCCCCTGTCCCTGAGATTCCCCAGGCAAGAATACTGGAGTGGGTTGCCATTTCCTTCTCCAATGCATGAAAGTGAAAAGTGAAAGTGAAGTCACTCAGTCGTGTCCAACTCTTAGCGACCCCATGGACTGTAGCCTACCAAGCTCCTCCGTCCATGGGATTTTCCAGGCAAGAGTACTGGAGTAGGGTGCCATTGCCTTCTCCGAATTCCAGCTGAACTATTTCAAATCCTTAAAGCTGATGCTGTGAAAGTGCTGCACTCAATATGCCAGCAAATTTAGAAAACTCAGCAGTGGCTACAGGAATGGAAAAGGTCATTTTTCATTATAATCCCAAAGAAAGGCAATGCCAAAGAATGTTCAAACTACCATACAATTTTGCTTATTTCATATGTTAGCAAGGTAATGCTCAAAATCCTTCAAGTTGGGTTTCAACAGTACATGAATTAAGAACTTCTAGATGTAAAAGTTGGATTTAGAAAAGGCAGAGGAATCAGAGATCAAATTGTCAAATTTTGTTGTATCATAGAAAAAGCAAGGGAATTAAAAAAAAAATCTACTTCTGCTTCATTGACTACTCTAAAGCTTTTGACTGTGTAGATCAAAATAAACGTTGGAAAATTCTTAAAGAGATGGGAATACCAGACCACCTTACCCACCTCCTAAGAAATCTGTATGCAGGTCAAGAAGCAACAGTTAAAACCAGACATGGAACAATAAGTTGGTTCAAAACTGGGAAAGGAGTACATCTAGGCTGTATATTGTCACATTGCTTATTTAACTTATGTGCAGAATACATCATGTGAAGTGCCAGGCTGGATGAATCACAAGTTGGAATCAAGATTTCTGGGAGAAATATCAACCACCTCAGATATGCTGATGATACCACCCTAATGGCAGAAAGTGAAAAGGAACTAAAGAGCCTTTTGATGAGGGTGAAAGAGGAGAGTGAAAAAGCTAACTTAAAATTAAAAACTAAGATCATGACATCCAGTCCCATCACTTCATGGCAAATAGATGGGGAAAAATTGGAAATAGTGACTGATTTTATTTTTATTTTCTTGGGCTCAAAAATTACTATGACAGTGACTGTAGCCACGATATTAAAAGATGCTTGCTCCTTGGAAGGAAAGCTATGACAACCTAGACAGCTTATTAAAAAGAAGAGACATCATTTTGCCACAAATGTCTGTATAGTCAAAGCTATGGTTTTCCCAGTAGTCATGTATGGATGTGAGAGCTGAACCATAAAGAAGGCTGAGCACTAAAGAATTGATGCTTTAGAACTGTCAGGCTGTAGAAGATCTTGAGAGTCTCCTGGACAGCAAGGAGATCAAACCAGTTAATCCTAAAGGAAATCAGTCCTGAATATTCATTGGAAAGACCAATGATGAAGCTCCAATACTTTGGCCATCTGATATGAAGAACTGACTCATTGGAAAAGACCCTGATGCTGGGAAAGATTGAAGGCAGGAGGAGAAGGAGATAACAGAGAATGAGATGGCTGGATGGCATCATTGACTCAATTGACATGAGTTTGAGCAAGCTCTGGGAGATAGTGAAGGACAGGGAAGCCTGGCCTGCTGCAGTCTGTAGGGTCGCAAAAAGTCAGACAGGACTGAGTGACTGAACAACAACAAAGGCTCAGTAAATATTTTTTTAACTACTGAATAAAGGGTTTTCTTTTTTTCTTTAATGAAAAATACATTTATTGTTCTGGACAGGGACTTCTTGGCATATAGCAGCACTCCATAAACATGTACCTAAATTATAGTACACATCCAAGTCAAAGTCAAATGTTAAGATGAGAAAATACCTTAGATGGACTTGGGTCCAGTTCTTAGACACCAGCAGTGCCTTCTGTAAATCCCCGTGATCACCACGAGTAGGAGTGAGCTTCATAGCCTTGGGTAATTCCTGTACTATTTGTATACTTTTCAGCCAGTAAGAGAATGCCTCCTCCTGACCGTATCTACTTAATTCCTGATGAGAAATTTCAAACTTCGGTGACATTCAACTGAGGTGCAAAAACTTAACATTTGTGGGCAAAGATAGAAAAAGAGAAATGAAGATGTATCATTTCTCTCTTTTATGGGAATATATATACCTCCTCTTATGGAAGAAAAATTATTATCACTGTTCTTATGACCCTAAAAAGCATTTTGCCCTCACTGCCTCTAGAGAGAGTTTTCTAAAAACATATGTCTTTTCACAATGTGCTTTAAACTCCCACAATGCCTTCAGTGTAACATCCGATTCACGGCACGGCTTACCGAAAGCTTGAGGATCTAGCCCATTTATTCTGCAGGCTCATGCCCTCTACTCTTCCCAACAACAACCACCACCAACCTCCACATAAATATGTAATACTTGATGTTCCTAAATATACATTTCTATTCTCTCCTTCTTGTCTTCTCTGTATGATAATGCCTCTCTCTCTCCTAAACCCACAAACTCATATCCAAGACATATTAGGCTAATTATTATTCATCTTTTTAATTAGCTCAGGGATCATACTTTCAAAAACACATGCAAGTCTTCAACCAGCACATCCTTCCATAAGCTGGGTTGGGTGACAAGGAAACCTTGCCCTGTCATAATTCGTTTATCAGTTCACCCCTCCCCTCGTAGGCTCTAAGCTCTTGGAATGCAGGGTTTGAGGCTTAATATCTTTGGGTCTCTAGCATCTAACATGCCTATTATTAAAATCAAAACTCAATAATACTTCATGGAATAAAGGAACAAATATACTCATGCCTTTTTTGTTTATACTTCCTCCAAAAGATTCTGAGTGGATTTCTTATTGAACCTGTTAGCTCAGTGAATAAACCCAAACAAATAACCAAGGACAAGCAAATTACTTCCAAATGGATTGGTGGTGTACTTTCTGGTGGGCTTGCTATGGATAGTTCTTGAACTAAACACTGAGTGAATTTGTATGTCATCATGTATTCCCATCTCTTCTCCCCAGAGTTCTTCTCTGAATGAGGGTGGGGGGTGGGAATATGTATTCTTATTGTCATTTTTTATGAGGGTACAGTAGGAAATGGGATGATTTTGCTTGGAACTGGATTGTAAGAAGATGCAGCAGTGTGACAACAGTAGATCCCAATATCTGCATGAGCATAAGAGATAAAATAAAAGACTTAGAGAGACTGAGTACTATTCATTGGCTTCCCTGGTGGCTCAGATGGTAAAGCATCTGCCTGAAATGCAGAAGACCCAGTTTTGATCCCTGGGTGGGGAAGATCCCCTAGAGAAGGGAATGGCAACCCACTCCAGTATTCTTGCCTGGAGAATTCCATGGACAGAGGAGTCTGGAAGGATACAGTCCATCTGGTTGCAAAAAAGTCAGACACGACTAAGCAATTAACTCTTTCACTGACTACTGCTGAATGGCTCCTTGTAAACTACTAATTTGTTCACATACTTGGGAGCTGTTATCTCTCTAGAAAATCATCATTTTGATTAGACCCATAGACAGCATCCTACTCTGGAGATGAGCACAGTTTTTATGAGCAGAAAGAGTGAGATGCTTAGCCTATATTATACAATTTAAACAAATACTACCAGAATTGAAAGAGACACATGTACCCCAATGTTCATCGCAGCACTGTTTATAATAGCCAGGACATGGAAACAACCTAGATGTCCATCAGCAGATGAATGGATAAGAAAGCTGTGGTACATATACACAATGGAGTATTACTCAGCCGTTAAAAAGAATTCATTTGAATCAGTTCTGATGAGATGGATGAAACTGGAGCCGATTATACAGAGTGAAGTAAGCCAGAAAGAAAAACACCAATACAGTATACTAACACATATATATGGAATTTAGAAAGATGGCAATGACGACCCTGTATGCAAGACAGGAAAAAAGACACAGATGTGTATCACGGACTTTTGGACTCAGAGGGAGAGGGAGAGGATGGGATGATTTGGGAGAATGGCATTCTAACATGTATACTATCATGTAAGAATTGAATCGCCAGTCTATGTCTGACGTAGGATACAGCATGCTTGGGGCTGGTGCATGGGGATGACCCAGAGAGATGTTATGGGGAGGGAGGTGGGAGGGGGGTTCATGTTTGGGAAAGCATGTAAGAATTAAAGATTTTAAAATTTAAAAAATAAAAAACTAAAAAAAAAAAAAAAGCAAATACTATCATGTCTTCCCTGATGGCTCAGTGATAAAAAATCTGCCTGGCAATGCAGGAGATGTGGGTTCAATCCCTGGGATAGGAAGATCCCTTAGAGAAGGAAATGGTATTCTTGCCTGGGAAAGACCATAGATAGAGGAATCTGGCATGCTACAGTCCACGGGGTCACAAAAGAGTCAGACGCAGCTTAGCAACTAAACAACAACAATCATGTTACAAATATCTCTGATTTAATCAGTTCAATGAAGGTGTGTTGAGCAAAAAATCTTGTGGCTTCAAATGCTGGAACTAAGGACATACTCTAAATAAAAATATTTTTACTAAAGTAAATATTTTTATTAGGATTATTGCAATGCAGACTCAAAAACTCAAATAGATCCTTAGAGTTCATTGGCAGTATAATTTAGTATCAGTTCATTTCAGTTCAGTCGCTCAGCCATGTCCAACTCTTTGCGATCCCATGGATCACAGCAGGCCAGGCCTCCCTGTCCATCATCAACTCCCAGAGTTCACCCAAACTCACATCCATCAAGTAGGTGATGCCATCCAGCCATCTCATCCTCTGTCATCCCCTTCTCCTCCTGCCCCCAATCCCTCCCAGCATCAGGGTCTTTTCCAATGAGTCAACTCTTCTCATCAGGTGGCCAAAGTATTGGAGCTTTAGCCTCAGCTTCAGTCCTTCCAATGAACACCCAGGACTGGTCTCCTTTAGGATGGACTGGTTGGATCTCTTCACAGTCCAAAGGACTTGCAAAAGTCTTTTCCAACACCGAAGTTCAAAAGGATCAATTCCTCGGTGCTCAGCTTTCTTCACAGTCCAACTCTCACATCCATACATGACCATGGGAAAAACCATAGCTTTGACTAGACAGACCTTTGTTGGCAAAGTAATGTCTCTGCTTTTGAATATGCTATTTACATTGGTCATAACTTTCCTTCCAAGGAGTAAGCATCTTTTAATTTCATGGCTGCAGTCACCATCTGCAGTGATTTTGGAGCCCCCAAAAATAAAGTCTTACACTGTTTCCACTGTTTCCTCATCTATTTCCCATGAAGTGATGGGACCGGATGCCATGATCTTCATTTTCTGAATGTTGAGCTTTAAGCCAGCTTTTTCACTCTCCTCTTTCACTTCCATCAAGAGGCTTTTTAGTTCATCTTCACTTTCTGCCATAAGGGTGGTATCATTTGCATATCTGAGGTTATTGACATTTCTCCCAGCAATCTTGATTCCAGCTTGTGCTTCTTCCAGCCCAGCATTTCTCATGATGTACTCTGCATATAAGTTAAATAAGCAGAGTGACAATATACAGCCTTGATGTACTCCTTTTCCTATTTGGAACCAGTCTGTTGTTCCATGTCCAGTCCTAACTGTTGCTTCCTGACCTGCATATAGGTTTCTCAAGAGGCTAGTTATGATGTCTGGTATTCTGATCTCTTTCAGAATTTTCCACAGTTTATTGTGATCCACACAATCAAAGGCTTTGGCATAGTCAATAAAATAGAAATAGATGTTTTTCTGGAACTCTCTTGCTTTTTCGATGATCCAGTGATGTTGGCAATTTGATCTCTGGTCCTCTGCCTTTCCTAAAACCAGCTTGAATATCTGGAAGCTCACCTTCTAATTAATGTATACACATATATATATGTATCAGTTCAGTTCAGTCGCTCAGTCTTGTCCGACTCTTTGCGACCCCATGAATCGCAGCACGCCAGGCCTCCTTGTCCGTCACCATCTCCCAGAGTTCATTCAGACTCACATCCATCGAGTCAGTGATTCCATCCAGCCATCTCATTCTCTGTCGTCCCCTTCTCCTCCTGCCTCCAATCCCTCCCAACATCAAAGTCTTTTCCATTGAGTCAACTCTTCGCATGAGGTGGCCAAAGTACTGGAGTTTCAGCTTTAGCATCATTCCTTCCAAAGAAATCCCAGGGTTGATCTCTTTCAGAATGGACTGGTTGGATCTCCTTGCAGTCCAAGGGACTCTTAAGAGGCTTCTCCAACTCCACAGTTCAAAAGCATCAATTCTTCGGCACTCAGCCTTCTTTACAGTCCAACTCTCAGATCCATACATGACTTCTGGAAAAACCATAGCCTTGACCAGACGGACCTTAGTCGGCAAAGTAATGTCTCTGCTTTTGAATATGCTATCTACATTGGTCATAACTTTTCTTCCAAGGAGTAAGCGTCTTTTAATTTCATGGCTGCAGTCACCATCTGCAGTGATTTTGGAGCCCCCCCAAAGAAAGTCTGACACTGTTTCCACTGTTTCCCCATCTATTTCCCATGAAGTGATGGGACCAGATGCCATGATCTTCGTTTTCTGAATGTTGAGCTTTAAGCCAACCTTTTCACTCTCCTCTTTCACTTTCATCAAGAGGCTTTTTAGTTCCTCTTCACATTCTGCCATAAGGGTGGTGTCATCTGCATGTCTGAGGTTATTGATATTTCTCCTGGCAATCTTGATTCCAGCTTGTGCTTCTTCCAGCCCAGCATTTTTCATGATGTACTCTGCGTATAAGTTAAATAAGCAGGGTGACAATATACAGCCTTGACATACTGCTTTCCCTATTTGGAACCAGTCTGTTGTTCCATGTTCAGTTCTAACTGTTGCTTCCTGACCTGCATATAGGTTTCTCAAGAGGCAGGTCAGGTGGTCTGGTATATATGTGTATATATATATATATATATATATATATATATATATATATATATTTAGTATATATACTTTAGTGTAACAGTATACTTTAAGTTAAAGTAATGTCTTAATGGGATGTTTTCTCTACCTTCTCCCAAGTATATTCATAAAATATTTTACTTCCTGCCATTTTAATTTTGGGCTTCCCAGAAGATCTGCTGTAGAAGGAAATGGCAACCCACACAAGTATCCTTGCCTGGGAAATCCCATGGACCAAGGAGCCTGACTAAGCAAACAGCAACAACACCTTAATTTAATCCTCTGTTTGGACTTCCCTGGTGGCTCAGACGGTAAAGTGTCTGTCTACAGTGTGAGAGACCTGGGTTCGATCCCTGGGTTGGGAAGATTCGCTGGAGAAGGAAATGGCAACCCACTCCAATACTCTTGCCTTGAATGTCCCATGGACAGAGGAGTTTGGTGCAGGCTACTATCCATGGGGTCGCAAAGAGTCGGGCACAACTGAGCGACTTCACTTGCTTTCTTTCTTTCTTTGTTAACTTTAAGTTACTTAAGAGAAGATGTCATTAAGTGGATGAATGCAGGATCACAACTATCAAAATCCTCAGTTCTCAGTTATTTGAGAATTAGCTGTCTAGCCTATTTGCACAACTCACGTTAAAATTTCCATTGGGGACAAACCCTAGTAATTTCTAAACTGAGCACTTTTAAATTGCATCTATTTATCTTCCTTGCATGAATGGATCTCTGGCTCCACATCTAGCGATGCTTGCTGTAATAGCTTCTCATGAAATTAAGCAACTATGTAATCAATCAAATTTTTTTAAAGGCACTGTGATGGTGCTCTCCTTGGATGCCACACTGCCTCTGATTAGTTTGGGGACTACTCTGCTTGGCTAAGAATGATAAAAAACACCTGACAATTTTGCAAAGAAGATGTATATCAACTCAGAGGAACAACCTAGCCCAGTTGGCATCAAGAAAACCTGTTTATTCTCTAAATGTTCAATTCAAACTGCAGAAAAGTTTATAAAATTATTTTGGTTGCCATCTCATTCTTTTTTCCAAAATTAGCCACAGTTGAAATGCAAATGCAAAGTAAGTACTGTGATTAGTTCACTGTTAGTAAAGTTGTCACTGCCCACTGATATCTTTGTGAATACATTGTACCAATTAGGAAAAGAAAGATCAATAAGAATAAAAGAGACTTTTCAGTTCCATTACTGTCTGACTACTTATTATTCTGAACCATTAAATCAAGAACCTCCAATTTCCATATTTATCCACACACTTTGTTAGTGAATAACGAAGTTATCCTGACCTTGATTAAAAGTAGGTAATATAAGCTGAGAGTTTGGCTTTGTAGTCTGTATTTTCTTGATGTACTCTTTCTTTTTGATAAGTAATTTGTAATTAAATTGCTTAAACATTTTTCTGCTAATATCTTAACAAAGAACTAACTTTCTTGAAACAAAGATCTCATGTGCTGCATGGTGCAGCTAAAAAATTTTTTTAATATTTTAAATAAAAAGAAAAATTTTTATTTATTTATAAATTTGTATTAGAAAACACACATATTGACGTACTCCTTTTCCTATTTGGAACCAGTCTGTTGATCCATGTCCAGTTCTAACTGTTGCTTCCTGATCTGCATACAGATTTCTCAAGAGGCAAATCAGGTGGTCTGGTATATATGTGTGTGTGTGTATATATATATTTAGTATATATACTTTAGTGTAACAGTATACTTTAAGTTAAAGTAATGTCTTAATGGGATGTTTTCCCATTAACACATTTTAATTAAATGTATAACACATTTTAATTAAAACAGTTTAAATTTCACCTCTAAAATAGCTTTTAGAATAAAAAATTAAGATTAATTTTGATTTGGGGTACATATTTTTTAATGCTGCATAGGGCTTTTTGCATGTGTTTTGCATTGGCAAAATTCACAGAAAACTCAAAAACATCAGATAAATTAGCTAATGAGGTACAAAATTTAGGATCTACTACTTCTGATTCTTCCTTCCTAAGAAAATATACTTAGAATTGAGTACCCCCGAAAGTGTTGACATCTGTTTGGCTAGAGATTCACATGAAATAGCAGATAATTGCTAATGCTTATTGAATAGAATCTACATGTCCTAAGGATACCAGAAAACCCAGTTGCATTAGGAAATTTGGTTGAAACAAATCAGAAAAAAGAAAATAGATTATTACATCAAAAACAATATTTAATGGGCTCTTATTATAATCTTTATATGCATTACCTCTTGAATCTTCACAGTAACCAATGAACAGGACATCCCATTTTACAACTAAGGATACTGAACTCAGAGAAGTGAGGTAACTTGGGTAAGGTCCCACAGGTAGCAAATTCTAGAGCAAGATCTAAACCCAAGCAATATGGTCCCATGATTCCCACTGGAAACCAATGTGCATCACAGTCTAAAAATGAAACATTAGCTTTTCCTGTAAGAAGAGGTGGTTTCTCCTTATACACATGGTGGACACATATTGGAAAGTTGGAGTCTTTCATCCTTGCATATAACCAACATCTTCTGTACCTGGATAGAAGACATTTATTTTCAGAGTTCCATGTTTTTCAACATTAATGAGCATTAAACTCTCACTAATTTTTGCATGAGAAGAACCCAGAGCTCATCTGAATTAGAGGAATCCCAGGAAAATTAATTTGCTCCTTGAGAAATGTAAATAGCAGACAGTTTTTCTTCTAAAATGCCTAGCATCTGTAAACAACACATTGAAAGGCAAAATGAAAGAGACCGGGGTAGATTTTATGATGATGTAATACATGCCCTCAGCAGTGTCAAAATGACATAAAGAACAGAATTTTGGACATAGTGGGGAAGGAGAGGGTGGGATGATTTGAGAGAACAGCATGGAAACATATACATTACCACATGTAAAACAAATAGTAGGAGTTTGACATAATGCCCAGGGCAGCCAAATTCAGTCTTCTTTGACAACCTAGAGGGGGTGGGATAATGAGCGAGATAGAAGCGGGTTTCAAGAGAGAGGGGACATATGAATACTTATGACCAATTCATGATGATGCACAGCAAAACCCCTCACAATATTGTTAAGTAATTATGCTTTAGTTTTAAAAAGATGTCCTCTCCTTCACCAAATAGTGAGCAGATGGGACCAAAGCCTTTCTTTATACAACACAGGAAAGAAACAAATAATCACTGCCCTGACACGTATTTCACTTTCTTTTACCACATGTCTCAAAATTTAGTGTTTCCTCTCCCACCTCAGGTGACACTGTGTTGTTGTTGTGTTTTTCTGTTTGTATTTATTCTTTAAGACACTCATTAGATGATAATACTTGGGATAAGATCACATAAAATTGGTCCTTTAGCTGGTAAAATTCAGGGTGTTTTGTTCTGAGCGAGTACAGAAACATTTTGGCACAAAGTGGTGGGATGCTGTGTACAATAACCACCTGGACTTAGCATATGCCCTTAATTATGCCATCACTTGTCAAGGCCATTTAGCTCTATATATAACTTATTCTTCATGCCTTTTAATTCCCTCTTTTGGTTTCCACATTTGGCACCTCGCTAACAGGCAAATCAAAACCAAAACTCTTCCTTCTGTGTGTCCTGCCTGTTCGTGTCTCTGAGTGATATTAGGCTGTTTCCATCTCAGGCTGAGCCCCTCCTGGTGCATGTCCCTTGGGGGGGTCCTTATCTCATCCCCAGTAGAGCTGCCTCAGGGATTCATGTCATCGTGATTCATTTATGAGCATGCTCTCTGGTGTAGAATAGGAACTCAAACTACATTTGTCAAACAAATGATTGAAGAAACTTGCAATTTATAATGGAGGAATTTTCTGAGTAGTGCATGGTTAAAACTAACAACAGGCATCACGGTGAAGAACTCAAGCTTATGGGAGAGGGCAGTCTTCATTTTGTATCCTTGCCCTTCCACACATTAGTTGGGGCCTTGAGCAAGTCACTCAACCCCATCAAACTTTGGCTTCCCCATCTCTGAAACTGGGACAATTGGCTTGTTCCAGGCTCAGCTCTGTGCCTGACACCAAGCAAATATACAGTACCAGCACTTTTTAGTTTTTGGTGGTAAGCAGTTAATGCATTTATATTCATAATATGGAAATCTGAATATGAGTCATTGACTCTCCTATACTCTAGGTGAATTTTAGAATAGCATTAGTGTTCTGGGGAAGAGTAAGCACTGTTAATTCCTTCTTTTTCCTAAGGTAAATGTTTTCTACCTAATTTGGAATATGAATAAACAGCCACCAGAAGGGAAGTTCAGCTGCAGAGGCACTGTGTGGTTGTTCTATTTTGCTCAGGTGGAAGAGGGCATTCATTACGGGACAGTGTTGGCTCCCTGGGCAAATGTAATGCCGATGACAATCTGTCTGATTTTAATGGCTTCCCTGCATCTTAGGGGGTTCTGGCTGTCATTATTAACAGACTCCCTTCAGCTTGTCCTTGAGTGCAACATGGTAATATTGGGGGAAAACAAGCTGTGATCACTGGGGATGATTTGCATCTGATCATTTGTACACAAGCCACCAAACTTCCAGACAGTTCAGAAAATTACATCAACACCTTCAAAACCAACCTAAAGCACAGTGCCTCTCAGGTGGCTGACCCAGCAGCTGTGTGCCTGTCTGGGGACCAGCATTGCCAAGTGCCTTTCTGTCTTCCACGCTTGGCACATCAGTGAGCAATCGCTGCTGCTGACGAGACTCTGATGGTCCTAACACAGGGGTGGGAGCAAAGTTGAAGTGACTGAAAACTTCTCCTGCTGCTGCCTGATACCGACTGACCCTGACATCATTCAGAAATGTGCAGTTAACGCAAGATGCCGGCATTAGAGCTGCCAAGGCCATTTCTCTTTTAGCGAGGGTCCACTATGGGGTGACTGGGTGCCCCAGGCAATCAAAAATTGCTGCAGGTGTCCATCTAAACAGGCTCCCTGCATCTGATTATTCCCCTCGTGTGTTTCTCCTATGCCCTTTCCAATTTTTCAACCTTCATCCTCTCTCTGCCTTTCCCAGGAATGGCTTTATCCCAGGGGTGATTATAGATAATGGCTGTACAATTTTTGCACACTTTCATCCAAGACAGATTTCCATAAACCTTCCCATTACTGAAATGTGTGCATAATTTAGAGACCATGTGCCAACTTAAGGCTCCCTCATTCAACAATGTACACCCACCCTGGGTTACGTTGTCACTGTATCACATCAAGACATTTTCTTTGCAAGTTTTCGATAGCTTTCACTGAAAACTCTAAATCCTGCTCAAATAATGACTCCTGAGAGCATGCAGGATTCACTGTGTGTTTCTCTGACATGTGTTCAGTGGCAACAGCAATCTTGTGAGAGCAGTCGTTTTAGGTTTACGTGAAAAGTTGACTTCCAAGTTAAACTACAAGAAGACCCTTCCCCATGTCCCCCCAGAATTCGTAAAAAGGTTGAACAGGAACCATCTCATTCAGATGTGTTCAAACATGCTTTCTAACCGAGCCAAACTCGGATTCCTTTTGGAGGCCTCTCAATTTTCCAGGAAGTGTTTTCCTTGAAATATAGTTGGCTTAACTACCGGAAATGTATTGATCATGGCAGTAATTTCACATGGGTGTGGTTCCAATTTATTAGAAATTATAGGGAAAAGCTAATTCAATTTCACAACTTAAAAAGTTAATCAAGCGAACCGAATCAATATCATCAGGTTCTTCCCTTTTCATTTCCTCTACAGGGGCTTTTCAAGATAGCAATTGAACATAATAATCAACAGTAAGTATTTGTCTTACCCAGAGCACTTTCCACAAATACAAACTATGTTGTTCTTGCTCCCTGAAAACTGATAAAACTTCTGAGATTCTAGCAAAACACACTGACCAAATAAAGCAAGAGAAATAAAAAGATAGGAAGGAAGATGAAATGATTGGCAAGGTCTCAGCTTAATTGGATAAGCAAGGGTATTCCAAATAGTGTCCTACATGCCCTCTCAAAGCCAAACCAGCCTGACTGACTCAAAAGTGCTAAGTGGTTCCTACAGGGCATTAAGAAATTGTGGTTTTCAGCCAGATCTGCCAAATGACTTCACTTTCATTGTGTTTCTGGGTCAGTGGAACACCTGGAGTCTTTATGGTGCACCCAGAAAATTTGATGATTTGCCAATATTGGGACTATGGAAATAAGAAAACCATAGCACTCTGCAAATTATGGGAATGTTTTCCTATTTTATTTGACAAACCTGCAGCCTATGAAGCTAAAAATCCAAGAGTGATATTCCTATCCCTGTCTAAAATGAGGATTTGAGATTCAGAAATATCATACAGCTGAAAAGACACAGAACCGACACTAGAGCTCCTGGTCTCTCATTCCAAGTGTGTTGCTTTGTGCTTGTCAAAGGGGACAGGGTAGGGATTCCAGGCATGAACAACCAAGGCCTAACATTCAGAATACTCTGGGCCATGTGTCTGTACAGGCATAAAGACGTATCCTCAGAGGTGCGGATCCACTTTGTAGCTAGAGAGTGATAGTTGTTCAGTCATATCCAACTCTTTGTGACCCAATGGACTGTAGCCTGCCAGGCTCCTCTGTCCATGAAATTCTCCAGGTAAGAACACTGGAGTGGGTTACCATCCCCTTCTCCAGAGGGTCTTCCTGACCCAGAGATCAAACCTGGGTCTCCTGCATTACAGGCAAATTCTTTACTGTCTAGGCCATTAGGGAAGCCCCTTTGTACTTAGAACCCAGCACTATGAGAAAATCTGGTTTGGAAAGCTTTTAAGAAGGTAGTAACTGCTACCAGTAAGCAGCCAATTGGAACCAAACTGGATAGCATAGCCCCTCCCTACAGCCCCCTCTATGACTTAGTTCCTGAAGTCTAATAACCATCCAGGACAGCACCCCCCCTCCCCAATACACCTGTCTTCTTTTTAAGGCCATTCAGCTGTAGTTCATATCCTTTTTGACTGTGTGGGTCACAATAAACTGTGGAAAATTCTGAAAGAAATGGGAATAGCAGACCACTTGACCTGCCTCTTGAGAAAACTATATGCAGGTCAGGAAGCAACAGTTAGAACTGGACATGGAACAACAGATTGGTTCCAAATAGGAAAAGCAGTACATCAAGGCTGTATTGTCACCCTACTTATTTAACTTATATGCAGAGTACATCATGAGAAACACTGGACTGGAAGAAGCACAAGCTGGAATCAAGATTGCCAGGAGAAATATCAGTAACTTCAGATATGCCGATGACACCAACCTTATGGCAAAAAGTGAAGAGGAACTAAAAAGCCTCTTGATGGAAGTGAAAGAGGAGAGTGAAAAGTTGGCTTAAAGCTCAACATTCAGAAAACGAAGATCATGGCATCTGGTCCCATCTCTTCATGGGAAATAGATGGGGAAACAGCGGAAACAGTGTCAGATGTTGTTTTGGGGGGCTCCAAAATCACTGCAGATGGTGACTGCAGCCATGAAATTAAAAGATGCTCACTCCTTGGAAGGAAAGTTATGACCAACCTAGATAGTATATTCAAAAGCAGAGACATTACTTTGCCAACAAAGGTTCATCTAGTCAAGGCTATGGTTTTTCCTGTGGTCATGTATGGGTGTGAAAGTTGAACTCTGAAGAAAGCTAAGTGCCAAAGAATTAATGCTTTTGAACTGTGGTACTGGAGAAAATTCTTGAGAGTTCCTTGGACTGCAAGGAGATCCAACCAGTCCATTCTGAAGGAGATCAGCCCTGGAATTTCTTTGGAAGGAATGATGCTAAAGCTGAAACTCCAAAACTTTGGCCACCTCATGCGAAGAGTTGACTCATTGGAAAAGACCCTAATGTTGGGAGGGATTGGGGGCAGCAGGAGAAGGGGACGACCAAGGATGAGATGGCTGGATGGCATCACCGACTCGATGGACATGAGTTTGGGTAAACCCCAGGAGTTGATGGACAGGGAGGCCTGGCGTGCTATGATTCATAGGGTTGCAAAGAGTCGGACACAACTGAGCAACTGAACTGAACTGAATCCTCATAGTTGGGTAAAGACTCTCAAGTCGAGACTGGGTAGCAAACAGGTGGCTGAATAATGGTGAATGGTGCAGGGATCTGACATTGATGTTGGGGATGTCTTTTAACCTCTCTGAATTCCAATATGCTTGTCTACAATGGGAGAGATTATTACATTCTCTGCAAATTTGCTGAGAAGATTACAAACCTTAAAGGATTAATCTCAGATTGTGCTATAGATAAGGCATTATTTTATGCTCTATAGCAACGCTATGAGGTAAGTACTAGTACTTTTCCAATTTTGCAGATAAGAAAATTAGAGCATAGAGGAAGTAACTTGATTAAGAGTATGCAACTAATAGGTAACAAAAATGAGATTTGAACCCAGATCCCCAAATTCACTATGGTAGGCTGCTTTCCAATTATCCTGATTTTTCACATACTCTATGTAACTTAAATTGCAAAATAATGTTACTTTGGATAGCAGGAAGTAAAATGCCCAGTCTCCAGGAATTCATTGCTAAATGCATCTTCTAGAAATGATAGAGTGACTGCTATGAAAAGAATGGAATGCATGTAGATGATGAACTCAAAGGAGTAAAACAAAGTCATTCTGGAAGTTTGAATTGGTTATAGTACAGGTATTTTGTGAAGATTAGTTAAATAAGAAAAAAAAAAAATACCAGGTACTTTAGACGAATTGGCATATGCTGTATCTGTGTACACTTTCACTTTGAAAACTGTTATTAATTGCTTATCCTTAAGTAATATCTCTACCAGTACACTGAATCACAGTGCTATCCAAGCTGTTGTAGAAAATATAGAATGATCCATGGCTGTTGCCTTGTGGGTTAATGACATAAATTATATTTAACCAAGTACCATAGTAGCAGATGATCATTGTAAAGGGTGAGTTGTATTGAACAAGACACTGGTCTGTTCAAAACACAAACAGCGTTTATGCCAGTAACGAAAGTGAAAGTGTCAGTTGCTTAGTCGAGTCTGACTCTTTGTGACCCCATAGATTGTAGCCTTCCAGGCTCCTCTGCAAGGAGATCCAACCCGTCCATTCTGAAGGAGATCAACCCTGGGATTTCTTTGGAAGGAATGATGCTAAAGCTGAAACTCCAGTACTTTGGCCACCTCATGAGAAGAGTTGACTCATTGGAAAAGATTCTGATGCTGGGAGGGATCGGGGGCAGGAGGAGAAGGGGACAACCGAGGATGAGATGGCTGGATGGCGTTATTGACTTGATGGATGTGAATCTGAGTGAACTCCGGGAGATGGTGATGGACAGGGAGGCCTGGTATGCTGCGATTCATGGGGTCGCAAAGAGTTGGACACGACTGAGCGACTGAACTGAACTGAGGCTCCATGGGATTTCCCAGCCAAGAATACTCCAGTAGGTAGCCATTCCCTTTTTCAGGGGAATCTTTCTTGCCCAGGGATTGAGCCTGGGCCTCCCACATTGCAGGCAGATTCTTTACTGTCTGAGCCAGCAGAAGAGCCCCAGCCTTAAGTCTAAACAAACATTGCATCTCATGTGACACAAAATTTTATTTAATAATGTGCTATTTCTTATGTTTCAGAGCTAGCAGATACCTAAAAGCATTGATACCTCCCCTGAAAGAAATTTCTCTTTGTAGCAATTTTAAAATTTCAGTCAAACTGAAAATATTGGTTAAAACTTTTTTTCAATCTCCCAATTCATCCCTCTAAATGGGAAAAAAATCCAAAAAAAAAAAAAAAGAAGATATATGTATACATAAAGCTGAATCATTTTGCTGTACAGTAAAAACTAACACAACATTGCAAAGCAACTGTACACTAATAAATTTAAAAAAAATCTTTTATGGGGGAGAAATCAAGAAATTACATAAACATCATTTACAACTATGTTCCAAGAAACTCACCACAGAGGCAACTGTGATATCCCACTGGTCCTCACTATACAATTTGAGGAAAGCCTGCTTTTTCTTACTCCCACACCCTAAAGGGAAAATAATCTGTGAAATCATTTCATCATTCAGCATCAACTGATTCAAATTTTTTACACTGGATCCAACAAAAATAACTGAGGGCTGCTCACCAAAAACAAACCTCTTCCTGGCAAGGCATTTCTAGAGGCACTCTCCCCTCACCTCCATCTCATACCCTACTCACTAACCTCTGCATTTGATTTGCTATCTTATGCCAATGCATAAATATCAGCACGCTTGGGGTTGAATGGGAGAGGTAATTTATATAAACAAGAGAGAAAGCACCGTGGCATAGCTTTAGGAAGTTAACTGCCCCTAAAACCATCTAGAAAAGCAAAGCCTTAATTATTTTTGCTTCCTCCTGCTACTGAATCCTTCATTCCCTCTTAGGGTTGGGCGCATTTACTGAGCAGTGAGAAGGAACCGCTGCGGCATTTGGCACAAAGCTGCTAAGATGTATAAAACTTCAGCTTGATTACCATATGCTCATTGTGTTCATTTTCTTTCAACCAAATGCTCCCTAGATTTTGTTTCCTGAATCTTTTATCATCTCCTAGATTCTCCTGAATTCTAATGTTTTTCTTCCTTTCTCAATAATGCTCTGGTGGGGAACATGCAAAAGCTCTGTGTTATTCTAGAAATGGCCATAGTAGGACAAATATTGCACTTCTGTCTTACAGGTGTTGTTAGTTTCATAAAAATGAAGCTTAGCATTCACAAGAAAGCCAAGTAATTATTGTAAATATCAGATTTTTAACAAGAGAAAACTGCATGCCATGTTCAGAAACCTCGTCATGTGACACAGGATCATGTTGGCATATTTGAAATGTCATTCTTCTATCTCCAAAGTTCTAGTTTGTGTGATCATTTCTCGCAAACACTGAGAGCACTGGATATCACAAACCATTGAAGTGGCTAAGTGAGAAAGATTTTCATTGGTAGAGCTGACATGTTCAAGTGATTCTCTGCCAAAACCAAGTCTCAGAGGGAATTCCAAAGAGGATGATTCTCTATTTTTTTTTTTAATACTAAAGGTAAAACCTCCTTTCAGAAGTACATTTAGATAAATGTTACAATCATTTACTGAACTCCTCCTCCACACTGTGCAGAGGGCCTTTGTTGGGCTCAAAGTCCAGCAAAGACATGAAACAGTAAATAAATACCCTTCTGTGACAGATTTAACAAGAGAGAACTAAACCTAGGGCAGGGAAGACCTATAGGGAGGAAGATTAATTCAAACTGGTGACATTTTGTTAATCAGGATCTGAAGACTCCCTTGAATGCCACTATAAATATCCAACAATGATTAGAGAGCTTGGGTAAATTCTTGGAAAACAGAAATCTTGGGGTTATGACCCCAACTCCTAAAATATCTGAATCACCCTGGAAGTCAAGCATCTATAATTAAAAGCCAGAGTAGATCCAACCTAGAGTAGGGGGGAGAACATTTGTACATATTCAGTCTGGGGCAAGATAACATTTACTAGGGCAGACAGCATAAAAGATATTCAAAGATTTTCACCAAGTGGTCTGTGACTGTTAGTGTCTGTATCCTTGGGTCACTTTAAAAATAAATGCTACAAATAATTTTTTAATGATGAATAACAGCCTCAGTATGAAAGTTACTGGGAGTAAGAGACAAATTGAGCAGCAGTTGTTGAAAACCATAAAGAACGGAACTCAACAAAATCAGACTTAGCTTTCTCCCCTAGTAACAGGACTCAATCATTAACTGTTCCAGATACGTTCATGTCACAGATACCCAAAAGTACAGAAGTTCCATGGGATACAAGTAAGTAACAGCACATTCTCTAATACCTTGATTTTAGTGGGAAACAGTCTTGCCAAGACCTCATTCATTCTCTGCTTAGTATGACCATTCTCCCATATTCATAATTGGAAGCAAATTATTTTGTCCTGAAAAAGCACAGTGGATGGTATACAGTTGGCCCTAAGTAGAACCGGTTGAGTGAATCCATAAATATCCATATATACATGAAGATTTTCCTCTTCTATGTGCATGAGTTTTTTGTTTTTGTTTTTACTTTATTTTGCTTTACAATACTGTATTGGTTTTGCCATACATTGACATGAATCAGCCACGGGAGAGGGTGGGATGATTTGGGAGAATGGCATTGATGCATGAGAGTTTTTAATCTCTTCTTTCAGCATCTTTCATTGATTTAAGTTTCACGCTGAGTCACACTAGTTCATGTGAATTCTGCCTCCTTCAATGTTTCCTCAATTTGGAGGCAATCCCAGTGTAATTTCAGGGTTGTCATTAAATTTACACAACTCCTATGACTCATGAGTATTTTCCTCTCTTGGGCTTGTCACCAGGAGCACACTAGCAGAGCAATTAGTCACTCACACTATTCAGAACTCTTGCTAGTTCTGTTAAGCCATGTGACTCGCCATCTATCCTCGTATTATGGGTGTTTCATTACTACTTGACAATACAAAGCTTACAATTTGCAAGCTTGAAACATTTACACACATTTAAAAAAAATTGTATGCCCATATTCTCTAGGATCTGCGTGGGCAATATTTTTTTTCAAACTGCACTTGGCAGAGATGATGTACTTTCGATTTCTGAAAATGAATAGGGCAATCCAGGACTTAAATTCGTAAATAAATTTCCATGTTTTCACTACAGGGTATAAATACTCTAAAATGCTGCCTGGAAATTCAAATCTGAGCAGGGACTTCAACCAAATCCAGCGGATCAAAGTCCCATTCTGAGAGCACTGACAAATGCTTGATTTTATAAGTACACAGAAAGCAGTTCAAGGCAGACCACAAATGCTTCAGTCAAATCCAACAAAGTTGTTCACATAGACAATTTGTAAAGTGGCCATCACAATAACCTGCTTAAGAAGGGCAGCTCTTTTAACCTTCTGTGTTTCAGGTGGACCATACTTTTATCCCTCCAGAGATTCTTTTACAGAGCTCTTTAATAGCATTAGTAATCAACATACAGCTTGTGAAAGTCACTCAGCTGTGTCTGACTCTCTGTGACCCCATGGACTTTACAGTCCATGGAATTCTCCAGGTCAGAATACTGGAGTGAGTAGCCATTCCCTTCTCCAGGGGATCTTCCCACCCCAGGCATCAAACCCAGGTCTTCTGCATTGCAGGCAGTTTCTTTACCAGCTGAGCCATCAGAGAAGCCCTAATATACAGCTTGAAATGCTTTTAAAATTCACTGGGAAATTCTATTTAATGTCTAGATTTACCCTTTCGGCCCTGCTGCTGCTGCTGCTAAGTCACTTCAGTCATGTCCGACTCTGTGCAACCCCATAGACAGCAGCCCACCAGGCTCCCCCATCCCTGGGATTCTCCAGGCAAGAACACATTGGCCCTAGTATCATCTAAAAATTGAGTCAAGGGGTGGTGCTCAGAAGTCTAAAATCTAGGGGTAGGCTAGACTGCTGCATTTCTTCTGGAGGCATCAGGGGAGACTCTGTTTGTTTGCATTTCCTAGCTTCTAGAACAATGGTCCCCAACCTTTCAGCACTAGAGACTATTTTGATGGAAGACAATTTTCCCATGGACCAGGGTAGGGGGATGGTTTGGGGATGTTTTGAGCACATTATATTTATTGTGCACTTTATTTCTATCATTACTACAGCAGTTCCACCTCAGGTCATCAGGCATTAGATACCAGAGGTTGGGGATCCCTGCTCTAGAGGTCACTAGCATTATTTGGATCATGATCCCTTCCTCTCACCACTCCAGTCTCTTGCTCCCCTAATTACACATCCTACAACTGACTCTTAACCTCCTGTTCCCCTCCTATGATAACCCTTGGGATTACACTGGTGGCTCAGATGGTAGAGCATCTGCCTGCAATGTGGGAGACCCGGGTTCAATCCCTGGGTCAGGAAGATCTCCTGGAGAAGGAAACAGCAACCCACTCCAGTATTCTTGCCTGGAGAATCCCATGGACAGAGGAGCCTGGCGGGCTACAGTCCACGGGGTCACAAAGAGTCTGAAACAACTGAGCGACTTCACTTTCTCTTTCTTTCACATGGATAACCCACAATAATCTCCCTGTCTCGAAATACTCAATTTAATCACATCAGTAAACTCCTTCTGACCACATAAGGTCACATAATCACAGCCACAGGGATCAGGATGAGACCATTTCGAGGAGGCATTTATATAGCTTACCACAGGTGGTGTAGCAAAGATGACACAAAAACTGCAGCTCTGAGTATCCAGGACATTATTTCCCTCTTGAAATTATCAGAGAATCACAGATGAAAAGAAATAATTAGAAAAACATAGCATTCTGCTACTGCAACAAGATGTGTTAAGAAGTCAGCCTAGCCACGTACTTATGTTATGAAAAATTGGGAACTGAGTAGAAATATAGGTATATTTCTTGAATCCTCCTTGATCCCTAAACATGACATCTTTGATCGCCCTTCTATCCTCTTATCTACATGCCTCTGCTAAGGCTCAGAGAAAAACACTGACTGGTTCAAAGACTTTACTTCCTAACCTTCTTTCACAATCTGCAAACTTTTTGATGTGAAAAAGAAACAAACTCAGATATGCAAATGTTTTCATAGTGCCCAGTTCAGGGTTTTGAACCCAGTTGGCTCACAAATGTGCATGTGAGATGCAAGTGCTGCACAAATGCTCTTTATTGCTGGAATGCTCCAGGAAGTACAGTCCCTAGGGCTGTGCTGTACCATTTGGAATGAAAATGAGCATCACAGGAAAACTCCGGTGTCTCTAAAGGTCAGTGGAATTTCAACCAGATGTTTTGCTTCCCTACCACAGACTTGGCAGTAGGAGCAGTTTATAAATTTCACTTCGGGGAAATAAATGTAAACATTTTTAATAACACGTTTCCATTTCAACCTTGGCTCTTCCTTAAAGTTCAGAGCAGCCTCATACTCGTTTTCTTCTAGCATAGTCAACCAATGTTTATTAGCATAGTGAAAGTGAGTGTAAGAAATTCAGTCATGTCTGACTCTTTGCGACCCCAATGGACTGTAGTGCACCAGGCTCCTCTGTCCACGGGGTTCTCCAGGAAAGAATACTGGAGTGGGTTGCCATTCATTCTTCAAGGGATCTTCCCCACCCAGGAATCAAACCTGTGTCTCCAGCACTGCGGGCAGATTCTTTACCATGTGAGTCACTAGAAGAGCCCCCCAAATGTAGTTTAGAATTTCTAAAATTGATCACTCCCCACCTTCCACATACCATCACCATCCTCTTCTTCCCTGAAGCTATTTCTTTCCCTGCCTATCTCAGAGAGTGACATTACCTGTGTCACCCAATCCAGAAACCTGGGATAAGCTACACAGGCTTCTTCCCCTGTCTCATCCTCCCTCCAAGGTCATTAAATCCTAAGATGCAGTAAATGAAAACTTTCCTGTTCCTATTTAAAGTTATGTCTCGTGTCAGATCCTTACCTCTCATCTGTGTGATCAGAGTGCTTTTGTAACTCACATCCGTGCCTCTTGTCTTGCATACCTGTGTTCAGTCCTTCACTCTCTGGACAGCGTGAGCTTCCAGAAGATGACTATCATGTTACCTCCCTACTTTATTTTTTAGTGGCTGCTTATCATAGAGCTTAAAATGTAAACATTACATTTTGGTACAAAAGCTTGTTTCATAATCATCTACCAGGCCTCTCTCTAGTATACTGTACCCTATTCCTAAACCCTGTGATTCACCTGTAAAACCTTCTCTTTGCTCAGCAATGCAACAAAAATTAGCAAGACAGCTCCTGATATTCAAAATTTTACAATCTCTTAGAAGGGATGAAACTACTATGTTAAAAATATAGACATGTACCTATATATAGACAGAGTTGATCCTTGAACAACATGGAGTTAGGGGCATCAATTCTCTGTGCAGTGGAAAATTTGCCTATAACTTTTATAGTCAGCCCTCTATCTAGGAAGCTCCTATGTATCCATTGTTCCACGTCTGTGGATTCAACCCACCACAGAGCATGCACAGATCATACAATAGCATTTATTATTGAAAAAAAAAAAAAAACCTATATATAAGTGGACCCATGCAGTCCAAACCTGTGTTGTTCAAAGGATAACTATAAAGTTAAATAATGTCATAAGGGAAGAACAAAATGCTTTGAGGTTCAACAATTGAAGAAAAAATATTTGGGCAAAGAATCAATGTAATACTCATACTTCAAGTATAAATTTTGCAAATGGTTATAAAAAAATAAACGGCATTCAAGACAGCAAAGAATATCATTCTGATCTTTTATAGTCCTCAGCCAGATCTTGCAAGTCTTCTTATTTCTCTTTAAAAAACTGAGACGCTTCATTCAGTGTCATAATGAAGGTGCTGTTTCAGTGGGCAGTTTCCAGACATGGAACAGCTTCAGACCTTAGTTTGACAAAGGACCACGGGAGGGAGAAAAGTGGATATTTTAAATGTGTTGTTTGTAAAATACACAAACAAAAAAAACTGCAGTGAGAAGGAAGAGCTGTTTTTCTCAGATGAGTGGCCACTGTTTCTGGCAGTGTAATATTTCTCATTTCTATTAATAACTATGATTGACCCCCATTCCCTTCTTATCTATCACTTCCCATTGATTTCTATTGACTTCTCTTTCCAACATAGACCCTGGGGTTCATTCATCTATTCTCTTTCTTGCTGACTCCCACTTTTGCTAAAACTCCAAATCTTCATCAACCTAAGCATCTGCCCCTCCTATACCAGCCCTAGGCTGCAGGGGTCATCCATACTATCAGTCATGTGAAGAGCATTGTAAGCTCAGGGTTTCCTTCTCCATCAAGCTTTCAGTGCTACCCATTTAAACCCCAAGAGTTGTCTCTCTTCTACTATATACACTGCCGCATACTTATTCTCGTAAATTACTTCACTATTTCACAGCAAAATGAGATCACATCATTCCAACTCCCTTCCTGGCCAACATGAAGAAATTTACCTGTGTCCTTATCTTCCTGTCTTACCTTCATATCTCAGGAATAATTTTCTTTCTTGTTAAAAGGTGGATTCTGGATGCATAAATCTGGGGTTAGGCCTGACATTACTCATTTCTATCTCTGTTGATGCCTTTGATGCTGGCCCCGAGATCATGGCACTTTGATCAACAACTCCTCAAACTCAACCCCTGGTAGGACAACCAGGACTTCCTCTTCTCCAAACCTGCAATTTTCCCTTCACTAGGGGCTCTTTCCTCTAAGCATAGCAATAGGTTCATCTCCTGATGTTAAAAAGAAAAAAAACACTATATGTATAGCTGGGTCCCTTTGCTGTCCACCTAAAACAATCACAACATTGTTAATAGTCTATACTCCAATATAGAATCAGTTCAGTTTAGTTCAGTCGGTCGCTTGTGTCTGAGTCTTTGCTACCCCATGGTCTACAGCACGCCAGGTCTCTCTGGCTATCACCAACTCTGGGAGTTTATTCAAACCATGCCATTTGAGTCAGTGATGCCATCCAACCATCTCATCCTCTGTCCTCCCCTTCTCCTCCCACTTTCAATCTTTCCCAGCATCAGAGTCTTTTCAAATGAGTCAGTTCTTCGCATCAGATGACCAAAGTATTATAGTTTCAGCTTCAACATCAGTCCTTCCAATAAATATTCAGAACTGATTTCCTTTAGGATGAACTGGTTGGATCTCCTTGCAGTCCAAGGGACTCTCAAGAGCCTTTTCTAACACCAGAGTTCAAAAGCATCAATTCTTTGGCACTCAGCTTTCTTTATAGTCCAATATAGAATAAAAGTTTAAAAAACTCAGAAGTTGACTGAATTTATAGATTCCAGCCTAGCAAGTTCTCTCTCTCATCAGTTAGCCCTACATTTCACCTTTTCAAAACAAACTTTCTTGAATGTGTAGTTTACGTGTTTTTTGCTCATACATCACTCTTAAACCACTGATGTCTAGCTCCATCCCCACAATGACATCAAAATGCTTGTACCAAGGCTATCCAAGGCCTGTTGGATACTAAGTTCAGTGGAGGTCTTCAACTCTCATTTCACTTCAAGGAGCATTTGACTCCTTAGTGACAGCTTCCCCATTGATTTCTGTTATATCATCTTACTCCCATCTCTCTAATCATTCATTCATATACCATTCTCAGAGTTCCACTCCTCTACTCAGGAGGTAAATGTTCGTTCTTGCAGTTCTGTCAATGCTCATCTTGCCATTATCTAGTCTCTTTTTCCCTAGGAAGACACTTTCATGTGTTCAATCACCAACTTATCCTGTAGACTTTTAGATTAATTGATGCTCCCAGTTCAAATTTCTCCATTGAGATCCCAACTCTTAGATCTCACTACTTACCCTAAACTTTCCACTTATAAGTTAAAGGCATTTGAATCTCAGTATATCTAGAACTGAACTCTGGACTTTCCACCTAAGCTTGCCTTCATCCCTATATTTCTTCTTTCCATAGAAGGTACCCCCCGATAGCCAGTACATAAGCCAAAAATATGGGCATCATTTTATTTCCTGTCACTTACATCCACATTCTATTCCTTCTACTTCCTTTAAGATCACCCCGGTTTACCTGCTCTTCTCTATTCTTACCTCCACTGGTTCAATGTGGACCTTTCCCATTTCTTTCCTGGAACAGTTATTGCTCTCGCTTCCACCAGACTGCACACCGCCCGACCTCACCATACACAGCAGTGGAGCAATCTGGCTAAAGCATGCATACGTGCATGCTGTCATTTCAGACATGTCCAACTCTTTACGATCCCATGGACTGTAGCCTAACAGGCTCCTCTCTCCTTGAATTCTCCAAGCAAAAATACCTATGGCTGATTCATACTGAGGTTTGACAGAAAACAACAAAATTCTGTATAGCAATTATCCTTCAATTAGAACATTAATTAATTTTTAAAAATTACTGGAATGGATTGCCATGTCTTCTTCCAGTAGATCTTCCTAACCCAGGGATTGAACCCACCTCTCAAATGTCTCCTGCACTGGCAGACGGGTTCTTTACCGCTAGCGCCTCCTGCTGTAATAGTAAAGTCCATTCTACTCAGTACAGCTTACAAGGTCTTCCAGAACCTGGCCACTGACCTTTCTTCTCTTCCAGTTTCAGCTCCCTTTTCTGCTTCTGGGACCCTAAGCTCCAGCTATACAGAATTCCTTATGCTTTTCCAGTGAGCCATAACCCCTTCTTTGCCTATGCCACCAAATTCCCCACTCACTACCACACTGTCCTAATTCTTTACCAAAATTGTTCTTTGGTCATTTCACATGATCCACTTAGTCTTCATCTCCAGAAGCCTTCTTCCTCAGTTTTGGTTAAGTTCCCTCCTCCTTTCTCCTATAAAAGCCTGCTTCTAACTCTGTACTTGCCTCATTCCTGATTCTTGGGAATAAATCTTGTTATCATTGTATCTCCAGGGATTTGCAGTTTCTGGCACAGAGAAAGGTGTCAATTACTGCTTTTGAATAAATGGATAAAGTATCCTTAACCCTTGACATCTGTCCCTTGGCAATTCCTGGGAAGACAGCAGATTCAGGGGGATCTTTGAGATAAGAATGGCTGTATTTACACCTGATTTGGACCACTCTGATCTCTCTTCTTTCCACCTTCCCCACCTCTAAAAGTCTCCTCTAAATTTAGAAAACGTCATTTGTCCAGGCAAAAATAATCAAAATTTCTAGACTCCTATGGGGGCAGGCCCTAGTCTATAATTCTACTCTATTTATTTGCTTGTTAGTGCATGAAACTATTTTCATATTTTCAAAGAGCTCACTAAGCTTGTCAGTAATATTTTTACCATAAAAAAAATCCCCCCCCCCAAATTTTTTTTTCCAACCTGGAAACAAACATTGGTCCCCAAAGTCCATTTACATTTATGATTGAAGTCCAGGGTCCCAATGCATGATCTAAATGACCATACAGAATCTATTCTTGGAGACAAAATAACACATGTGAGTGCCTTGGCCCATCAGGGATGCAGAGAGTTCCTTTTAAAGTTAACTTTTGGAGGTTGTTTATTCCACAGCAATTCAAGCCTGGACCAAACAGATTGTTTTTCTGGCTGAAAATGCATTGTGGACAACAAGGAAAAGAACATGAACAGTTCACAAGCTTACAGCCTTTAAACAAAATTGCCTTAACTTGAGGGGATTCCCTTAATATTGCTTCTAAAAATTTTTTTTCTTTTTGAAAAAACTTTTCCATTTTCCAGTAATTCAGAACATAAAGTATCACACACAGGATCTCCTTTGAGCTAAACTTCTCAAAACAACATCTTTTTGATGTAAATTCCTTATGTAATTAGATACAAAAACTAAACTATAGAATGGGAGCTGGAATAACAGAGTTCAGACACGATTACACATTTTCCATTAACACTAATTCTGTGGGCCAAACTAGCATACTGTATTCTTAGGCTAGGAATCCATAACAGGAAGACTGCCAGTAAATTCAAAACAATCTAGTGATTTCCAAAACCTATGGCTTCACTTCCCTTCTTGTCCAGTTTAATTTCTCCATCTACAGTTTCAACCACTTTCTTGTTATTTCCCATTCCTTCACTCCTATCATCTCATGCCTGACAAAACCCCAAAGCTGGAGCATAATTAATAGTTAACATAAAGTGTATGCTATTGGATTTCCCTGATGGTCCAGCAGTTAAGACTCTCATTTCCACTGCAGGGAGCGAGGTGGGTTCAATTCCTCTTTGAGGAAGGTCCACGTGCCATGCACTATGCCCCTCCCACACTATCTACTGTTTTCAGTACTTTATGTAGGCAAACAAATTAATAATCCCAACAATCCTGTCGGATGTGTACTTTTTTTGTGCCTGGTTCACAGACGAGGAAATGGAGAGTAAGCGGCTTGCCCGATGTCATGTGGCCATTCAGTCATGGTTCCTTGCCTGCGGCCCTCTTCCACACTACTGCTGAGCTCCAGCGGGAAGACCACTGGAGCGGTCAAATGGGCACCACTGCAAACTGCAGGCAGCATCACCACCTGTACCCTTACTCTCTTCCACAATTTCATTATGCTGCCCCAGGCTGCTATTTGTTTCATTCCCTGGAATGACTGCATCAACCCTCTCTTTTCCTCACCTTCTCCTCCACTCTCAGCCCATTAGTGCCCCTCCTACTTCCCAGAGAAAAATGAAATCATCAGAAACAGAAACTCCTGTAGCTTTCCACTGCCTGTTACAATGAAAGAGGTTCCCCATCTCCCACCTGAGAACAGAATCCCCTTTTGCTTTCTCCAGGACTCTGTCCTGTCAATTATCTCCCGGTCACATCCTCCCTTTTTACATTCAACTCTTCTCTCCCCCACTGAGACTCTCTCACCAGCATTTAAACATCTCTCTCTCTCTCATCTTACACATCCTCCCTCCACACTGGCTGCATTCAGCTACTGACAGGGCTTCCTTTATGCCCACCTGTCCCTCACCTTCTGGCTTTTGCTGCATTACTCCACAGACTACTCTTATGAGACACCAATGAACTTCTCTCAGCCTGCATCTCATTTGTTGTCTCAGCTGCATTCAACACTGCTGTCATTGCCCTTACCAGAAACACTTCCCTTCCTTTTTACTCTCCTGACACCGTGCATTGCAAATTTCCCTTCTTCCCCTTTGGAGACTTCATTTCAGTCACTGTAGTTGGCTTCAACTCTCCTATCTGCTGTTCTAGTCTCTCTTTCTTCTTGCCCTACATCAAAAGCTCAACTGGAATTTCATCACCTCCACTAGCTCTGCTTGTAATGATGATTCCTAAGGCCCACTTGACTTCACATTCCAGGATGTCTGGCTCTAGGTGAGTGATCACACCATCGTGGTTACCTGGGTCATGAAGATCTTTTTTTGGATAGTTAAGCTATTTCAAATCCTAAAAGATGATGCTGTTAAAGTGTTGCACTCAATATGCCAGCAAATTTGGAAAACTCAGCAGTGGCCACAGGACTGGAAAAGGTTAGTCTTCATTCCAATCCCAAAGAAAGGCAATGCCAAAAATTGTTCAAACTACTGCAAAATTGCACTCATCTCACACACTAGCAAAGTAATGCTCAAAATTCTCCAAGCCAGGCTTCAACAGTACATGAACCATGAACTTCCAGATGTTTGAGCTGGATTTAGAAAAGGCAGAGGAACCAGAGATCAAATTGCCAATGTCTGTTGGATCATCACAAAAGAGAGTTCCAGAAAAACATCTACTTCTCCTTTACTGACTATGCCAAAGCCTTTGACTGTGTGGATCACAATAAACTGCGCAAAATTCTTCAAGAGATGGGAATACAAGACCAGCTTACCTGCCTCTTGAGAAATCTGTACGCAGGTCAAGAAGCAACAGTTAGAACTGGACATGGAACAACAGACTGGTTCCAAATTGGGAAAGGAGTATGTCAAGGCTATATACTGTCACCCTGCTTATTTAACTTACATGCAGAGTACATCATGTGAAATGCCAGGCTGGATGAAGCACAAACTGGAATCAAGATTTCCAGGAGAAATATCAATTACCTCAGATATGCAGATGACACCACCTTTATGGCAGAAAGTGAAGAACTAAAGAACCTCTTGATGAAAGTGAAAGAGGAGAGTAAAAAAGCTACCTTAAAACTCAACATTCAGAAAACAAAGATCATGGCATCTGGTCCCATCACTTCATGGCAAATACATGGGGAGACAATGGAAACAGTGGGAGACTTTATATTTTGGGGCTCCAAAATAACTGCAGATGGTGACTGCAGCCATGAAATTAAAAGGCGTTTGCTCCTTGGAAGAAAAAACTATGACCAAACTTGATAGCATATTAAAAAGCACAGACATTACTTTGCCAACAAAGGTCTATCTAGTCAAAGCTATGGTTTTTCCAGTAGTCAAGCATGGATGTTAGAGTTGGACCATAAATAAAGCTGAGTGCTGAAGAACTGATGCTTTTGAACTGTGGTGTTGGACAAGACTCTTGAGACAGCAAGGAGATGAAACTAGTCAATCCTAAAGGATATCAGTCCTGAATATTCATTGGAAAAACTGATGCTGAAGTTGAAACTCCAATACTTTGGCCACTTGATATGAAGAATGGACTCATTGGAAAAGACCTTAATGCTGGGCAAGACTGAAGGAAGGAAGATAAGGGGATAACAAAGGATGAGATGGTTGGATGGCATCACTGACTCGATGGACACAAATTTGACCAAGCTCCAGGAGTTGGTGGTGGACAGGGAAGTCTGATGTGCTGCAGTCCATGGGGTCACAAAGAGTTGGACACAACTGAGTAACTCAACTGAACTGACCCCAAAAGCTCCAGGCACCCATCATCCACTCCCCTGGCTTTAATTACTGCTCGTGTGCCAGGGACACACAACTCTCTTCACCCAGCTCAGTCAATTCCGTTCCACTATTCATCTCCATTTAGGTAACTCACATGTGCGTAAACCCAATATCACTAACACTAACTACATTCTCTTCCCCTCAAACCCTGCTCCTTCATCAGTGTCCCATATCCCACATTAGGAACTTGAGGAGCATCTTCTACCTCCACCACCCCACCAAATCACATGGATTCAATCTCCTAAATACTGCTCACATCCATTTACTTCTCTCTATTCCCATGGCCACCACAGGAGGTTAGCCCATACTTACCTTTGCCTGGACTAATGCAAGAATTGATTCAACTGGCCTACTTTCTGCAACAGGGCCCTCCCCTCTGCTCCAAATCTGCATTGAAGCCAGCAGAATCTAGTTAAAAAGTAAATCTGGTGACATCCTATGTCAGTGGCCCTCTGAAAGCAATCTCAAACTCCAAATAGTTTTTTTGAAAACACTAAGAACTAGCTGTTACTTATGTCTCTGCTTTTATCTCTGGTCTGCCTAGCTCTCTACTCTGCAGTACCTCAAGTGTTTTCCTAAGAGTCAAGCTTTTACTGCACTTGGAGATGTTCACATGTTTGTGAACATCCTCTGACACCTCCCTCTTGTTATTATCTATCACTTCTCCAAGACACCTTTCTCTGACTTCTAAACCAAACTAAATTCCCTTAGTATGTGTGCTATTTTTTTACAAACATTATCCCATTGTTATTTATACTCAATATCCACTTTCACCACATCCATACAGGAAGAAAATATGCCTGCCTAGTCAACATTGTCGGAGAAGGCAATGGCACCCCACTCCAGTACTCTTGCCTGGAAAGTCCCATGGACGGAGGAGCCTGGTAGGCTACAGTCCATGGGGTCGCTAAGAGTCAGACATGACTGACCGACTTCACTTTCACTTTTCACTTTCATGCATTGGAGAAGGAAATGGCAACCCACTCCAGTATTCTTGCCTGGAGAATCCCAGGGACGGGGGAGCCTGGCGGGCTGCCGTCTATGGGGTCGCACAGAGTCGGACACAACTGAAGCGACTTAGCAGCAGCAGCAGCAGCAGCAGCAGCAGTCAACATTGTATTTCTAGACTGGGTTCAGTATACAGTTGGTGGACTATTTATTTTTACTGCTCTTGTCCTCATTTTTGTGTCATAGAGTTATTAGCTATCTACAGGCACTGTTAGATGAACATTAAAGAAAATGTCACTTTGTGTCATTTACCCGCCTAATAATTCATGACCATGAAAATCATGGAAATGTCAATAGGGCATCTTTGGTCATATGATCCACTAATGAAATAACCTGCCCGCACTTTTCTTTTTTTTAGTTGCAAGACATTTTGTGCCTTTGAACATGGAAAGTGAAACTGGAAAGTTCTCTGTTTCATCTCCATTATAAAGAGCATTGTGTGGACAGTGTGTTGTGTGTGTGCGTGTGGCTATGTGTACCCACTTTGAGGAACGCAAACCCTACGTGTCTCCCCACCCCCTCCAGTGAGCACATAACTTCCATTCTAGTGAGTTCATTCAAGCATTTTAAGGAAATGAAAATGGGTTTGCAATTTTTTCATCAATAAAGAAGGCAATTTTAAAGATGATGCTAAATTCACTGTCAGACATAGAAAGTTGATTGCTTAAAGAAATTCTATCTTTTCTATGGAAGTTAGATAAAACTGAGTAGGACAATCTTTTCCAACCTGTTTCTGTCCCCAAAATAAATATGTATTATTTTCTTTCCAATGATAACCAACTTGTTTTTGGAAAGTGAGGTCATTACAGCATCCAAAATAGTTTCGAATGCCAAGTTTCACACATGACCCTTTGATTCTCAAAGCTATCATGTGGGTAAATTCACACTTATCAAAAAAACACAATAAAGACAGCTCAGGCTAATGCTGAAACTTGAAAGTAATTGAACCATTTAACCACCATTTTCTTGCTCAGAATTTCTTCTCGGGAATGATTCATTGCTAAAAGTCTATATTGCCTTTGGGATAAACTTATTCTATTTTGCAGCCTCTTCTAAAACTCAAACTATGTTATCTTCTACAGTTTGTATCCAAATTCTGTCTAAAATTTTAGCTTGCATCAAGATCAGCTAGAATGTTTATTAAAACATAGAAACACAGATTTTGGACACCATCTCCAGAGTTTCTGATCAGTAAGTGTCTGGTGGGGCTGGAGAATTTGCATTTCAAAGATACTCACAGTATACTGTTGATCAAAGGCCTGTGTTTTGAGAACCCCTGCAGAAAAGTTATGCCCTTTTCCACAACATCTAGCATTTCTTCCTACCAAATTATGTAAAAATTAGTTTCTCATAGCCACTCCTAACACCTCTTCACCCTTCTGTAATTCCTTGAGGCCAGTACCATCTCTTATATGAGTCATATGCTGAATTTTTAATTCTCTAAATTTAGTTGCAAATTTAAGTAAATTTTCTAAACTGGCCACATTAGAAAGTAAAAAGAGATGAAATTAACTTTAACAATACACTTTATTCAGCCCCATATATCCAAAATATTGTTGCCCAACACATGCTGGATACAAAGAATATTAATAAGTAATTTTTCTGTTTTTCTCTTCTGTTCAAAGATGTACTACATCTTCAAAGTCTGACATCTGTTTTTGATATTTACTGAGCATCTCATTTTGGACAGGCTTCATCTCAAGTGGTTCAGAGGTAAAGAATCTGCCCCGCAGTGCAGAAGACCCGTGTTCAATCCCTGGGTCAGGAAGATCCCTGGAGGAGGAAATGGCAACCCACTCCAGTATTCCTGCCTGGAGAATTCCATGGACAGGCTACAGTCCATGGGGTTGCAAAGAGTCAGACATGACTGAGCGACTATCACTTTCACTTTCATCTCAAGTGCTCCATAGGCACACATGGCTAGTGGTTGCTATCATGGACAGCACGGCCCTAGAACTTTAGATTCAGGGCAACTAGGGCACAGAGGGCTCTTTTATGACTTTCACTACATTTCCTCAGTTTTATGATGCATTAGTCATTTTAAGAACAGATTTTAAGGGAAGAGAGGAATAATTACAGCATCACATGTATACATTGATTTTAAAATGCATGCTAGTCTAAGAATTCTCTATTTTTAGACACAGAACCAAATATCTCATGATGCACTTGTTTTGTCCTATCCCCATCTGCTCCTCCATCAGCAATCCCTTCCTCTGGCAAGAGAATCCACGTTAACCACTTAGTATTTGTGCTTCTTTATTTTTCTTTCAGTCTCATGTAATCCTATACAAACACACACACAGAAGTCTGTTTGTCTATATTTGTTTTATTAAATTAGGATATTATACCCATTTCTCTGCATTTAATTCCTTTCTTATTCCATAATAACTCATGAAAATCTTTGCAAGTCAGCTAGAGGTTATAATTCATTACTTTTCATGGCTCCAGAAGAGTCTGTGAACTGGGTTGCCATAATTCTTTTTCTTTTTTTTCAATGATTGATTTTTTATTTTTTTTTATATATTTTTACATATAGGATGAATACAGAGTCACCGGTCAGCATCCTGATGGGGTGCCATAATTCATCATTATTTCTGTTATTGGTGCGTATATACTCTTTTTTTAAGCACTAAGAAAAATGCTATAAGAAAAAAGAAAATTTTAGCTAGATAAGTTGATCAATCAATAGATGTCTATCATGGCCTATTCTCTCTTTAAATTAGCTTTCCATCTCTTTGTTAGCCTTTACCTTAGACATTTTCCTACCATATCCGAACTCTTTTTTTTTTTTTTAACAAATGAAAGCAGTTGTCAGTATTGTTCAAGCAAATCACTTTAATTTCATTTTCTAATCAATTATCCCACAGTCAACAACTGGTTCAGACTAATGTATCTCCCCTTCCTCTCCCAGTCATGCTGTCTCTCTCTATTCAGGTGTTCTCTTTGTCCATCTGGCTTCTAGGTAAACAGTAAAGAAGAGTGGGGAAAATCCACATAGGAATGAGTCTTATTGTTGTACATACACTCACTTTGCAAAAGGTATTAGTTGACACTAACCACATTGCTTTTTTCACTGATATTTTAAAATTAAAAAAAAAAAAAAGAGCAGTAAGAATCAAAGGTCCTGGAATCCATAATCAACCCAAAGTAGCACAGACTGTAACTCAAGTCATAATAATAATAATCAGAATGATAAAAAAGCAGCAACTGACATTGTTAGTTCATGACAGGCACTGTTCTAAGTACGTTACATACTTAAACTCATTTGCTTCTTCAAAACCTCCACTAGGTAAACGCTCTTTTTATTTCAATATCATTCCCACATTATGGTTGAGGACATGGAATTGGCAATAAGTGGCAGGAGGCAGACTGAGATGTGGGCAGCCTGACTCCAGAGTTCTGTCCACTCACTTTGAAATAAATCACCCCACCTGGGAAATCACATAGTAACCCACCTCATGTCCTCTCTTCAAACTGCAGTGACCTGAGCTGTAAGGTGGGCAGAGTAGTGCCAGTTCTTCCCCCTCTTAGGATTGCTGAGGAGAAAGGTGAAAGGGATTTGAAATCCACAGAAAGGTCTAACAAAAGCGGGTCATCTGGTTTAAGGCTGAAAAATTGGGGTGAGTCGATTTCATCATTTGAAGCAAAAATTAAGTGGACAGTGTTCGAGGTGGGGTTGTTTTCCTTCTACTGGCTGCTTTTGGTCTTCATTGCTGTGCAGGCTCCTGACTACAGTGGCTTCTTTTAGAGTGGAGCATGGGCTCTCGGGCATGAACTCAGTTGTTGTGGCACAGGAGCTTAATTGCCCAGCAGCATGTGAAATCTTCTGGGTCCAGGGATTGAACCTGTGCCCCCTACACTTGGCAGGCAGATTCTTAACCACTGGACCACTGGGCAGTCTGAGCAGATAGCGTTTTATACAACAGCAAACTAAGTCATTTTCTGACCGCACACCAGCTTCTGAAGGTGAGACTGTACATGCAGAGCCAGCTAATACAGACTGTGAACAGTGCCAGATCCTCACAGCGGCTAAGCTGCCTGAAATTAGGAAAAAAGCAGCCAACCTTTACCTCCATTGTCTAGCCCAACTGCATCTCTCCTCTCTCTCCTTCAGTCTTTGCATTTTGCTTAATTGGAGCCCCATGCTATAAATCTTACATACTTAAGGGCCAAAAAACTCTCCGGAGGCCTCATGCTGAAATTTGTGTGGGAGTTCAGCAATATTGAATTTTCAAATAAAATGATTAACAGGCACCTCTTGGGCAGCCTCTGGAAAACAATCCTTCCTGACTTATCACCTTAATCTGAGAAAGCTTTTTGTTCTGAGGCTTAAGAAAATGGCTGGAAAGTCAGGTAGAGATGAGGGTCTAGAAGCAGGTAGGGACAGGCACTCCATTCTCTAGGCTGGAAACCCTTTAGCGACCAGAATCTCATCACTGCTCCCCATCTAGGCCTAAAAGGGCCACTGAAACATGTTACTGGTGAGGTTTCAGTCATTTACCTCCATTTTCACTGCCATCAGCTCTAATTACTGGTTTCTAGAAACATTTTCTCCAAGATTTTAATAGTCAGAAATGGGTTCACCTGATCAGAAGCCTATTTGCTTTTAGTAGCCCAATAACATCTCTCAGACTTCAGGAAGCAGAGAATTAAAATTGGTTAAGAGAAGGAACATAATCCAATCCAATTCAATCCCAGACAGATGCCTACAAGCCTAGTATTTGCTATAACAATGATTTAGATGCCCTGCCAAATAAATACAGGATGTTTATGGCCTTACACAATAGGAATCTGCCTCATTTATGCAGCAGGAAGATCGTTTATAGCCAATTTCCAAAAGACACCAAGCATCAATAATAAATTTTCAAATCAAGGCCAGAAATTGCAATACTCAAAAAAAAAAAAAAAGGCGGGGGGGCTGGCAAGCAATATTAAGTTATTGTCAGAAGGTAGATTTTCAGGGACACCATATACCAATTTATAATCCAGAAGTGTCTATAAAATGGTCATGACCAGCCTGGCTTTCCAAATCTCTGGGAAGGAGAAGGCTTGACTGTAAAGAGGATTTAGGGCAACAAGCAACAAGAACAGGGCACCTCCTGCTGAGGAATCTCAGTGCCAGGCTGGCAGCCTTTGGAGACCATCAGAGCCACACTCTTTCTCAGCCATATCCGCTTCTTGGGAGCAATTCCTGTTTTGCACTCACAGAGAAGAGGCTGAACAATGCTGCTGGCAGGGCTCCACTCTCTGCCCCACAGGGACTGTGTAGAATGGCCTTCCTCTTTCCAATTACCCCCTTTACCTACACATGTGTGCGTCCCTCCCCACCCTCACTCACACTACTTTTTTAAACTGAAGGATAATTGCTCTCAGACAGTAAAGAATCCGCTTGCAATGCAGGAGACCTGGGTTTAACCCCTGGGTTGGGAAGATCCCCTGGAGGAGGGCATGGCAGCCCACTCCACTATTCTTGCTTAGAGAATCTCCACGGACAGAAATGCCTGGTGGGCTACAGTTCATGGAATAGCAGAGACAGACACGACTGAGCAACTAAGCAAAAAGTACACATGTTACCTTGGCTTCTGCTGTACCACAATAAGAACCAACTATAAATATACATATATCCCCTACCTTTTGAGCCTCCCGCCCACCACCCCTCATTCTACCCCTTTAGGTCATCACAGAGCACCAAGCTGAGTTCCCTGACATACACAGCCTAACACAGGAATTTAAATATCCCAGCTTTTTCTGTCTAATCCATCCCACACTATCCCAAGGTGGCAGGTGGGTGCTATTAAAACTTGGAGGAAGTGAAGTGTAGCTCCTACACCCAGGAAGACTGACTTCTGGGACAGAGCCTTAAAAAATGGCTCTGGGTCCCAGCTCACTCACTCACTAGCTGAGTGACCTAGAGAAAGTCATTTGACACTTCTGTCTTTTGTTGTCTCATCTATGAAACACAGAAAATAGTAGATCATGGGAGGAGGGAGTAAGGTAGTGCATGAAAATTCTTAAAAAGAACCCCTCAAGTGTGCAATGAATTCAGTGTTGCCAATTGGATCTGTGTCTCATCTGAGCTTCCTACAGGAGCAAGCTGGGGTTAGAGAGTTTGGGATGGACATGTACACACTGCTCTATTTAAAATGGATAACACAGTCCTACTATATAGCACAGGGAACTCTGCTCAGTGTTAGGTGGCAGCCTGATGGGAGGGGAGTCTGGGGGAGAATGGATACATGTATACATATGGCTGAGTTCCTTTGCTGTTCACTGAAACTATCACAACATTGTTAATCAACTATAAGTACAAGTGTTACTCACTCAGTCATGTCCGACTCTTTGCCAGCTTATGAACTGTAGCCTGCCAGGCTCTTCTGTCCACGGGATTCTCCAGGCAAGAATACTGGTGTAGATTGCCATTCCCTTCTCCAGGGGATCTGCCAGACTTAGGGATCTAACCCAGGTCTCCAGCATTGCAGGCAAATTCTTTACTGTCTGAGCCACCACTCCAATATCAAATAAAAAGTAAAAAAAAAAAAAAAAAAGGGCAAGTTAGGAAGTCAGGAACAGGAGAGGGTATCATTCTGGCTGACACTCTGCTCAAGGAGAGCAGTCAGAACAGGATGACGGGCATTTAAGTTCTCCCAACATTTAGCTCTCTGCCCTTCAGCAAGTGGCTTGATCTCTCTGAGCTTCATTTTCCTCACGTATGCAGTGGGATTCATGATGACATCTCACAGCTCTACAAAGACATATAAAACATGTTCTGTAAACTCAGAAGAATGTTCCTTTCCTGAGTTTAGGTCCTCTGCCTTGCTTATTTTCTTTATAGCACAAAATGACTTGAAATGTCCTGTGTGTTTTTCTACTGTTTGTCTGATTCATCCCCCACTAGAATGTCAACTCTGTGAGGGCAGAAACTCTGTCTTAACAGCTGTATCATTCATGGTTAGAGCAGTCTTGTTCTTAATATTTACTCTGTTGACTTGGTCACTAGACCAACATACTGGCAGTCAGCCCCCCCAAAAAATTGAAGCACATGAAGTCTGCCCTCATGGACTCGTTTCCTAGTCCATTTTAGCATCAGAAATGAACTGCCTCCTTCCTGTGATTGGGGAATCCTCAATAAGCAAGCCTCTCTCTCCCTTGAGAAGCTACAAGTGCCAGAATGCAGGTATCCATGCCCCAGGCTCTCTTAGAGCTAGGGTGCAAGGACTTGACTAGGCTCTGTCTCCAGGCTCACCCACTGCTTACTTTCCATTGAGAGCTAGTGATTTCAAGAAGAACTACATAATCTCCATCCTGGAAAGACTTGTCAGAGAGCCAGCTCTGCCAATGAATCTCACGGAAACATCCAGGATCCTGGGTTGGGAATATTGATGGAGCAGGCTGCTATGTCTGCACCCAAGGAGTGTGTCTTCACTGGGTCAGATCGTCGGCATGATTTTGGCCCTTGCTACTGTTTATATCTTCTTTATGGCAAACAGATGGGGAAAAATGGAAATAGCGGCAGATTTTATTTTCTTGGGCTCCAAAATCACTACATACAGTGATTGCAGCCATGAAATTGAAAGACATTTGCTCCTTGGAAGAAAAGCTATGACAAACCTAGACTATGTATTAAAAGGCAGACATCACTTTGCCAATAAAGGTCATCTAGTCAAAGCTATGGTTTTTCCAGTAGTCATGTACAGATATGAGAGTTGGACCATAAAGAAGGCTGAGCACTGAAGAACTGATGCTTTCAAATTGCGGTGCTGGAGAAGACTCTTGAGGGTCCCGTGGACAGCAAGGACATCAAACCAGTCGATTCTAAAGGAAATCAACCCTGAATATTCATTGGAAGGACTGACACTGAAGTGCCAGTGAAGCTTTGGCCACCTGATGCAAAGGGCTGACTCACTGGAAAAGACCCTTATGCTGGAAAAGATTGAGGGCAGGAGGAGAAAGGGGTGACAGACAGATGGTTGGATGTTATCACCAACTCAATGGACATGAGTTTGAGCAAACTCTGGGAGAAGGATAGGGAAGCCTGGCATGCTGCAGTCCATGAGGTCACAAAGAGTCGGATACAACTTAGTGACGGAACAACAACCGATTGTATTACCTCCAAGCTTGACTAAATTGGATATTCTCTAGATACAAGCTTAATTACTGCTTTTTATGCTTGAATTTTCCAGGACTGATTTATTGCTTGACTGATAGGATCTTCCTTTCCCCCAAATAGCCCAGTATCTCCATCAGCGTGAACATGACCCTCATCCCCTAAGGGACTCTGACTAAACTATCCTAGAAATTACCTGTTCCCTCTTTCCAACATTTTCCTTCTTCCAGATCAATTTGCATACTTCACTGTGCCTTAGGATCTTACTTTCTATCAGGGATAATCTGATCAGTTAATTCAAGCCAATGTGTTAATTTTGAATCCTAATTTAATACTACCCCAGCATTTTAGCAGTACTTTTAAAGCCTCAGAGCAAAGGAGAAAATGATGTGCTTTTACCATCTCACTAGTGCCAGGGCATGTGAAGTTTCTACTGTTTGTCTGCAATTGCAAAGTTCCCTACATTCATCAAGACATATCACATATAGTCCAAAGATGGGTGCACTGTGGACCAGTCATGTGGTGACACCGGTGCAGTCTATGGAATTAGTCTTCACTTCATGATTATACACACGCATGCATATGCACAGATATTGACCCGCATACAGACATACACACACACAAATCCCTAAATACTAGTCATTACCAATTGCTTTTAGAATAAGGACCAAACTTTTTAACATGTCCAACAAGGCCGTAAATCCTGAGCCCTAACCTGGTGATATATTAATAGATGATTATATGATTTGGCTTTCAGGTGGGGGGAGAAGCAGTTAAAATCCTTATTTTTAGCATTTGCTGCTTTTACTGGCATAAATAGTTCCCATATGTTAATCTCAAGTTACCAAGATAATATCAGCAGGTTTTAAAACTCCTGACTATCTAACACTGGTTCTTGCAAGCCAATAGGTGCCCCCAGCTCCAAAGTATCACTGTTTTCCCAGCTACTTCTCACTGCACTTATCATTGTAACCCCACTGGCTTTTTAATTTCCTCAATGGGTCATACCCTCCCCCCTCTTCCCCTGTCCCCACACACAGTCTTTCCATAAACCCATTGGTCAAACTCTCTGTTACCATCTTCCACAGCTCTGAGAGTATCTCTTTGAGAACATTGGTTTCAGGTTACATATTTGTTCTCTCGTACAACAGAAGTGATATTTAACATCATAAGCAAACACAGATCTGTAGGAGATGTGATCTGAGTAGCTACAGACTTTCTTTTCCATATAGTTTCTACACACCTGTTATGAGGAACATTTCAGGGCTTATCAAGAAAGAGAACTTCAGCGGCAGAGCAAATCTGCTCGGTTCTTACAACCTCAAATATGACAGAATCCCTTCTAACTCTCTGGTTTCTTAGATTACTGATGCTGGAAGAAATCATTCCAGACGCTTTTTTCTCTGATCACTAGATATTCTATGCAGATGCCTCATGGGCTACCTCTGCAAGATTTTGGTGGCAAGTTGGGAAAAAATCCTGCTGAAATGATAGAACTCCAGAATCCCCACGGCCACCTCACCAGAGAAGCTCTGCTGTTACACAATATATTAGTCTTCCTTATGAGATTTCTTATGAATAATATGAAATAATGTTTGCAAAACAATTTTTTATTTTTAGGTATGCAAAATAGGTGCTTAGAGAAGTATAGGATAATAGAAAAAAATGTGTTTCATGGAAAATTTTTCTCATAGAACAGAATCCTTAGCCTGCTTTTCCTTCTTCCCATCCTGCTCCAACTTCCAGTAAATATATACATTGCATTTCTCATCTTACTGCATTTTCAAAAGTATGAATTCTTTCTGAGACTTGACCATATGGACTTCCATCCATATTTGCATCATAGAGTGCTTGCCTAAAGTGATATAGAGGCTCAATCATGGAACTACACCTTGAACCAGGTCTCCTGAGTCAAAGTCTACTCATTCTGCTTCCTAGCTGGTTTACCTGCAGTACCAATGGGAACTTCACTGCAGATCAAAAGAAAGCCAATGCCTCCGTGTCCAGGCATCTGCTTCAGGAGGAATTTCTTTTTTACATGAATTAAGCTTTCTGGCAACTATATAGATACACTAACCTAATATGGATACCCACTATAAAACTAGTAAATTTTTGAGAGATCTGACAAAGATCTGTAGGAAAATAGCCTTACTTCTTTTTAGCCATCAAGTTTCTAATCTAATCTGCATTCTCAATACTAAAGCCCACAAAGTTCCCAAATTCTCATCAGAAGCTCAGAATCGCAGTGCACTCCGAGACTCCGCCTCCTTTCCTACATGTCAGGTCTGAGTCCATGTCCTATTGATGCCTCTTCTTAGATATGGGAGCTCAGGCAAGTTAGTTTCTATTTCTGAGGCTCAGTGTCCTCAGAATAAGTAGGTACATCTTCTATGGTCTATTGGAAAGACTAAATGAGACAAATTTCTGGCATGAAGTAAGTGATAAGGAAATTATAACTGTTCCCAGTTCAGTTCAGTTGCTCAGTTGTGACCATTTGCAACCCCATGGACTGTAGCATGCCAGGCCTCCCTGTCCATCACCAGCTCCCAGAGTTTACTCCAACTCATGTCCATTGAGTCGGTGATACCATCCAGCCATCTCATCCTCTGTTGTTCCCTTCACTTCCTGCCTTCAACCTTTCTCAGCATCAGGGTCTTTTCAAATGAGTCAGTTCTTCAGATCTAGTGGCCAAAGGATTGGAATTTCAGTTTCAGCATCAGTCCTTCCAATGTATATTTAGGACTGATTTCCTTTAGGATGGATTGGTTGGATCTCCTTGCAGTCCAAGGGACTCTCAAGAGTCTTCTCCAACACCAAAGTATCAATTCTTCAGTGCTCAGCTTTCTTTATAGTCCAACTTTCACATCCATACATGTCTCCTGGAAAAACCATAGCTTTGACTAGATGGACCTTTGTTGGCAAAGTGTCTGCTTTTTAATATGCTGTCTATGTTGGTCATAACTTTTCTTCCAAGGAGCAAGCGTCTTTTAATTTCATGGCTACAGTCACCATCTGCAGTGATTTGGGAGCCCCAAATAATAAAATCTGTCACTGTTTCCCCATCTGGTTGGCATGACGTGAAGGGACCAGATGCCATGATCTTAGTTTTTTGAATGTTGCATTTCAAGCCAGCTTTTTCACTCTTTTCTTTCACTTTCAACAAGAGGCTCTTTATTTCCTCTTCATTTTCTGCCTTAAGGGTGGTATCATCTGCACATCTGAGGTTATTGATATTTCTCCCAGAAATCTTGATTCCAGCTTGTGCTTCATCCAGCCCAGCATTTCTCCTGATGTACTCTGTATAGAAGTTAAATAGGCAGGGTGACAATATACAGCCTTGATGTACTCCTTTCCCAATTTGGAGCCAATCTATTGTTCCATGTCCAGTTCTAACTGTAGATTCTTGACCTGCATACAGATTTCTCAAGAGGTAGGTCAGGTGGTCTGATAATCCCATCTCTTTAAGAATTTTCCACAGTTTGTTGTGATCCACACAGTCAAAGGCTTTGGCATAGTCAATTAAGCAGATGTTCACTGTTTCCATTAATTAATAAATATTTCCATATTGCTAGGGTGAGGCTTGATAACTATATACCTTAGGCCTGATCTGAAATTTCCGGAAGTAATTTGCTTCCAGTAGATAACTAGCTACTTCATACGATTTCATTCAGCTAAGCAAGCATTTTTGTTGTTTAGTCACTCAGTCATGTCTGACTCTTTTATGACCCCATGGACTGCAGCCCACCAGGCTCCGTTATCCATGGGATTCTCCAGGCAAGAATACTGGAGTGGGTTGCCATTTCCTTCTCTAGAGGATCTTCCCAACACAGGGATCAAATATGTATCAGCAGGCAGGTTCCTTACCACTGAGCCACCAGGGAAGCCCAACCAAGCACATACTGGGGTGTTTTATTATCATTATTTTAAATACTTGTAAGACACAGTACTAGTCCTGGACCATCAGAAACTAATAGATACTCAGTTCCTATTTTCAAGGAGCTGATGATTTCAATCTACCTGACAGATGAGACCTCATATGTTCTTTGAGATCTCTGAAAGGAAAGACCTCACCACACTATTGGCAACCGCCGCACTTAATTCTCAGTTCTCTGAGCTATGTGTGTGTGTGTGCTTCCAGTGCCTTGGGAATCAATGCATCCCCATTTCCTCTTATTCCAGGTGTCAGAAGAGAGAAAGAGCATTTGGTCACCATTCTTTACATAATAAGCCTTCACTCCCTGAGAGTTATTGAGTTATACCTCTGTTTTCTCTTTCTAGATTAAATAATTCCAATCCCTTTAACCTTTGCTCAGAGGTCCTATTCGCCAGCCTTCAGTTTAATCATTTTCACTATTCCCCTCTGGAGTCTCTCCAAGTTTTCTGCATTAAAATTTGTTGCTTTTTGCCATTAAGGTCACTCTAAGACTTATTCTTTCACCTAAACCAAGACAAAAGAAGAGCAGCACCCCACCCCACCCCCAGTCAAAGTAAGAGAATGTATAGAAACATAGATTTCTTCTTTGAGGTATTCATGAAAGATACTCACATGCTGAAAGCAAATTAGTACTTACTGTCACCAACATTAAGGAGAAAGGGCCAAGACCAGAAGAATTTCTAAATAGTGCCAACCATTGTGCCTGACAATTAGCTAAATTACTTTTAAGCAGATAAGGCTATTAACAGCAAACTTGAAGTTTGCTCTAGTTACAGCTGAAGTTCTCAGATAGGTGCTACTAAAATCACTGTTAATGAGATCAAACATGAGTTTTTGATTCAGTATAATACCCCTGGCTGCAGAGCAGACTGTCCAGAGATTACTATGTTATTTATAGGCAGCAACTTTGGTGAATCCTGGCAAACTGCAAAAGATTCATCTTTGTATTCTGTCAATCAATAGCAATTAATATTTCCTGAGCTGAGTCACAGACATAGAGAACAGTCTTATGGACATGGTGGGGGGCTAGGAAGGAGAGGGTGGGATGTATGGAGAGAGTAACATGGAAACATATATTACCATATGTAAAATAGATAGTCAATGGGAATTTGCTGTATGACTCAGGGAATTCAAACTGGGGCTCTGTAACAACCTAGAGCGGTGAGATGGGGAGGGAGAGAAGGAGGGAAGTTCAAGAGGGAGGGGACATATGTATACCTATGGTTGATTCATGTTGATGTTTGGCAGAAACCAACACAATACTGTAAGCAGTTATCCTTCAATTAAAAATAAATAAAAAATATATTTCCTGAGCTGAGAATGCAGGAATTCTACATGACCTTTAAGAAATGATGTATACGGTCTGATCAAATATCTGATCATTGTACGGTACCAATATATGCTGAAAGGGGGCAGACATGAAAATCAGAGTTCTAAGCAAGATGACTAACCAGAAATCTTTTTACCAAGATCCCTCTCTGCCTTCTTCTCTTGAGATGTACCTGCCCCCTGTGAGCCAGTAGTGTGACTACACACACACACACACACGCGCACACAGAGTTAAGATTCTACTGGCAGATTTCCAAATACTTTCATGAAGTTTGGAAAACTCTTTCTGGATAATATTCTACCTTCCTCCCTGTTCTATTTCATGGACTTCTTTGTTTTGGAACCACTGTTTAGAAAAAAATTATTTTCCTATCTGGAAAAGTTAAAAGTATTCAATTAGGGTGAAAACAGTTGGTTAGATATCAGGAAGTGGAAAGAGAGAAACTACTGGTTCCTCTGGGCTGGTTCTGGGAAACCAGGAATTAGTGTTCATCTAGTTTATATTCTGAAGCTTGTGTGGCTATGGTGAGACCCTATCCAGCCAAGAACCAGCTGCTGTCAATAGCAGCTATGGGAAAACCAGCTACATACTGAAAATATCTCTTTCCCAAGTTCTCTAATAACAGAACAAATTCATGATTTGGTGTGGAATTTTTCCAGAGAGGTGTAGTCCCAAAGGCAGTTCAATCTATCAAACTATGACCTAAATCCTAAGACTTAAAACTGATACAGTGACCCTTAAGTAATCAGGAATTAAGATGGCCAAGAGCTTTTAACCATAGCATCTTAACAAGGAGCACACTCCTGGGTGAGGGCACAGTTTGCTAAGCCATTGAATTACCAGTGTGGATCCATTATATCCCTCCTGCTCTTACTGGCTCTTCACATCCAGGCACGCATCCCGAGATTCTGTCCACCTGAGTGAAGGAAAGGCATAGGTGTACAAACACCATTGGCGAGCACACGCGCAATTGAGCTCCAGGAGCTCTGAAACCAGGGCGATTGAACCTGTAGCATATTAAATACTTCTGAGTGAGAAATAATGTAATAATTACTATTTTAGAAAGGCAAGTTTCCAATTATGAAGTGAACTACAAATCAGCCCTGATTTCATTTACTTCATCGTAAAGATCGTCTCATAAATTCTTATCAAGTGATAGGAAAGTGAAAGCGGGGCGCTGATGTTGATGTGCGTTGCAGTGTTACTCTCTAGTGGTTATGGCAAATGGCCAGTAATGTCGGTTGAATAAATCATTAGTAGACACAACTCAGTGCTCTCTCTCTTTATTTAAATATATACATCAGAGATTTACACCAAATCATTTCTAGGAAAGAGCAATTTGTACTACCCCACTATAATTCATTGCACCTTGGGAAGCAATCTTTATCTCATTTGAATGTGAGAAATAGTATCACCCATACCGAACACTGGGATTTTTACATTGGGAGGGTTAAAAGAAAACAAAAATTAGAGAGTGAAAATAAAAGGAAAGTAAGGGAAAGGGGGAAAAGACAAGAAGTTAAGAAAAAAAGATTGGTGAATTTTAAACACATTTATCTATAACAAGCAAGTGACATTTTGAGCAAAGCTTTTCTGAATCTGAAAAAGTAAAATTCCTGCTGACTTTCAAAAGCCAGCCCTTTGAGTCATTCTTTAAAAATATATATATTAGATAGCCAGCAGATTAAAAGAACTCTTTTTATAAAAATCAAATGAACCTCTAACAAAGTTTGTTTGGGACATGAATAAATCATCTGGTCATGAATTATTCATTATTATCAAGAAACAGGCTGGGGATTCCAGGAATTCCTGGACTTGGGGAGGTGCTGAAACCAGGGAGTGAGCAAGTTCACTGTCTCATACCTACTCTGGGAAGGGAAAGGCCAGGCCATGGGCACAGACAGTGATGCTGACCATGCTAGACCCTCATTCAGGTTTCAGGGGACACTCTGGCAGTCTTAACACTCAGAGAATAAAACAAATAGACTTTAATCCATATCTTACTTTAGAAAAAATGCTTGTACTCAGTAACAGATATTAAGACTTTTTTCTTTTTTGAGCATTGGTACTTTTTTTTTTAATGCATGACACGTATGTGGAATAAGAGCTCTGTGCAAAAGATAGCAGAAGTTAAAAGCTTGCATTTAAGGGAGATGACTAGAAAATTCCTTAAAGATACTCTGGTAAGAGTAGTCTGACCTACTCATTCATGGCTTTGGGGATTGGACTTTTTTTTAACTGAGGTGGGAGAGGGAAACAAAAAAGGGAGTCTCTCAGACCTAATCAACTAATCAGCTTATATATGTGTTTCAGGTCCAAACTGCTTTGCAGGAACGACGATCATTCCGGCTGGCATTGAAGTGAAAGTGGATGAATGTAACATCTGTCACTGTCACAATGGGGACTGGTGGAAGCCTGCTCAGTGTTCAAAACGCGAATGCCAAGGCAAGCAGACTGTGTAGAGGCGATTCCCACCCGACGACGAGCTCTTAGGAGACGAGGCCATGGCTTCCACACAGCACATCTTCAAAACAAGACAGAACAAACAAACTCCTGCCAGCTACAACAGGGTCACCAGCAAAACCTTTTAGGGTTGACAAAAGTGAATATTTTACTAAGAGGACATTTCTCTCTTTCTTTCTTGCTATACAAAATATACATAGTATACAGCTATTGAAACCGCTTTTGTAATTATCCTTGCTTGATGGTGACTTGACCACTGGATTTCTGGAGCAAAAAGAAAGAAATAGCCTTGAACAGGCTTCTTCTCTGGTGACACCTCTGGCCTGCCAGCTCACCATCTACCGACTTACTCCACTTTTACTCTTCTGTAAACATGGCATTTTTCTCTTGTAGTAATTCCTTTTTTGCTCTTTAGAGTCTAAGGGGCCAGATTTAATTGCACAGGAAGGTTTTGAGTTGTGTCAAACTAGCTTCCAGTAAGCGGTGCCAGGGTAAGGACCCTTCCTGATTAGGAAGATGCAAAAACATGCAGCCAATCACTCCCCTTGAGTGAATCTTGCCGTGCAGGGGAGAAGAGAGAGGTGCACTGAGAGGGTCCCCTGCTGGGCTAGGTGGGGAACTGATGCTCCGTGCATTATGCAAGGGCTCACAATTCGATTCTTACAAACCACACATTTCATTCACAAAACCTTGAAACTGCCAATCAAAAACTAATATGTGAAGAATACCATGAGCTTGACTAAAGAATCCAAAGGGAGACAGGTATCCAAAACTGCAACATTAAACACTAGGCTTTCTCATGATGTTGAATTTAATTTCAGCTTATAACAAAACACACTCTAAACCCACTCTGTCACCTGGCACAATAAATACCAGAACCAGGGTGAACAGCCCCACTGTGAATCTGAAGCCTTCTGAACACTTTTGGCTCTTGAGTTCAGTTCTGGCTGAAAGCCAGTACTTGTACACAGGCAGTTTTTCTGGTTGGAGACTGTGTTTGCCATGTTATACTAATGACCACTCAGCCCTCTGACTAAAACACAGATTCAGGACACTCTTTCCACCTTAAGTGCTGATTTAAATTAAAGATTAGGGTAGAGTGGGTCTTGCACAATACAATTCCATTTGTTGAACATTTTTTTAAATGTATATATTAGATATTAAGCAATTAAAGTGAACCTTTGAAGAGTCTCAAGGTTGCCCTGGCAATGCTGCTAGTACAGTAACAGGAAAAAAAAATAAAACACACACACACACACACAGGGTATCTAATGCCACCTCGATTCAAGTGCACAGTGAGCAGTTCTGAAACCACACAGCATAGCTAGTCGCTTATTTCACTCTCCTGTCTTGAAAACCCTGACACAGATCTGGTAGGGTCCTTGAGGAACCTTGAAGGTTATCTTCATTATCAATGTTCTGTCCTTTTCTGCTCCCACTCCTGCCTGGGCTTGGCCATAACTCCAGCAGAGTGATGCCTTCCTGGGCAAGGTTTCTCAGCCTCAGCACTATTGACATTTGGGGCCAGACAATTGTCACTGGGATCCGTCCTGTGCTTTTTTTACGATGTTGAGCAGCATTCTTGTCTTCTATTCACTCAATGCCAAGAGCAGCACCCCTAATTGTGATAAAAGAATGTCTCTGAACATTGCCAAATGTACCCAAGGTGTTTGGGAGGGGGCAGAATTTCACCTGGTTGAGAACCAGTGGTCTAGAATAATCAGTAGAGAGTGGTTTTCTGCCAGGCAAGAGCTGGCTGCGGCTGTGGCTCAAGGAGCCTCCGAGCCCTTGGGGACAGGCAGGATCAGAAGACCTGAGATTCAAATGGAGTGAGACCCCACCGCCACATGGTCACAGGTCTGCCCTCCGGGCATACATCTCTTTAGTCTCACTCACTGGGTTTCCCTTTAAAATTGCCAAGCCTCTCCTCCCTGGAAGCACCTCCCATCATCAAGAAAGAACTGTCATTTCCAAAATTAATGTGTTGACAAGTTGGACCTGACACTTCTCACATACACTGCACTTGTGTTATGATACAAATAGCCAGGCCAGCATCATAGGAGGGAGTGCATCAAGCCGCCTTTCCTTAGAACACCAATTTGCACCAAGGTTGGTGCTTTTCCGTTACCACCCCAGAAACATCATATAGACAGTCATGAATCATTCATGAACAATTCTGCATGATTTATTCCCACACTCCAAAGTAAAGGCACTACTCCACACTTCAGTGCATGTCTAGACAGAGATGTGTTACAGAGCTTTCTTTGCCTTGAGGTTGCCTATTGCCAGCTTCAAAAATCTACACTCTCAGAAAGAAATAATAATAATAAATGACAGGAATATGGTTTGAAACCCAGAAACATCATTAATAGAGCCATGTAGCATAGTACCCCATCTATTACTAAGGAGTTACTCTGTCCTTTTTAGGAAACAGAAGGAAAGAGCAACAGGGAAGCCAGGGTACAGGCGTTTTGCATCAAAGTCTTGGCTCAGTGATAGTCACTGCAAGAATTTTCAAGAATGGAGTATAATACCCATAAAGAAACTCTCTTCAGAGAGCTTGCAGAATGAAGGCTGCTCAGCGGCCTGTTACCAGCCAGAGAGAGGGATTATTTTGCTGTTCTTGGATTTTTCTTTTCTCATAGTATCTCACTACAAGATGTTTCCTTTAAGACTTTGTAGCGCTGACATTCCCACCCACACCCACATCCTCCCACTGCCCCTTTAGGGAGAGATGAACCTATACTGTGACAGAAATTCTCATCAACTGATAAACACTTTACAACTTCCTTCTACCCAGGTCATCGAGAAATTCTCTCCAAACTCTGAACAGCAGCTTTCTGGCTTCATCTGTTGCTTCCTAATTTTTTTTTTTTCCTTTTGAAAGCTTTGTTTGCAGCCACCCTGTCACCTCAATTCTCCTACATCTCCTCTGCCTTTGGTTCTCGGCTTTAACTACAGCTCTGTTTAAATAAGGGATCAACATCCTGTTTGTCAGCTGATGCCTGTTAAAAAACGATTCAGTTTCTAAAATCTTTGAAAAATGGCGTGCCTGAAAACTAGTGAGAAAAAAAAAAAAAAAAAACCTAAACACTCAACTGTAAAAAGGGGATTCTAGCAACAATATTTGATGTGTAAAATAATATATTATTAAAAAACTATTTTGTTAAATATAAAGTGTGTTAACCAGCAAACATCGTTCGTGGTATATTTTCCTTCCTAAGTTTCTCCCTTCTCCCTACTCTCATCATTTAATGACTGATTCTCAGTTATGTCTGTCATTTGAGATTATATGTGTCATTAGAGCTATATTCAATTAGAATTAAGCATCAGCTTTAGCATTTGTCTGTATACATTTTCATTTTTCATAACATAAGTCTGACTTAGGGATCAGAGAGGAACTCAAACCAGCAGTGAGAGGGTAAGTGATTGGAAAATATTTCCCCTGTTCATATCCATGCACGTTACTAATGATAATCTACAATTATTGAATGCTTGCTCTGTGGCAGGCCCTGCACTGTGCACTGACCCTTTTCCATTCAATCCACATAGCACAGCTATAAGGGAGGCACTCTTATTTTCCCTGCTTTGCTGTTGAGGAAACCAGAATACAAGGAGATTAAATGTTCTACCCCAGGTCACAGGACCTTAAGTGACAAAGTAGAAAATTTTTTACTGTGGAAGTTTTCAATCATATGCAAAAAAAAAAAAAAAAAAAAGAGAGAGAGAGAGAAAATTGAATAAAGAACCTCCATTTACCCATTGCCCAGATGCCACATTTCTCAAGATTTTGCATCATGCTTCATCTATATTTTTCCTCAGGAGTATCTTAGAGCAGGTATCAGGCATATCATTTCATCCCTACATCCCTTCCTCAAAGAAAGTAATCTCTTTGAAAAAGGGATAAATTTTTTTTAACCAAACATAACAAAAATTAATAATATTAATCATTAATAATTAATCATCAATTAATAATCATCATTATCTAATTTACATACAAATTTCTTAGATTTTTTTTCTAAAATACAGGGGAATGGGGTGTTTTTATGATCAAAACCAAGTCATCTGTAACACTGCATTTGGTTTTTTTCTCTCCTAAATCCACAAAAGGGATGTGAACACTGCCAACTGACAAACTCCTGGGTCTATTTTTGTTATTAGAGGGTTTGCTTTGGGGAAAATTGCTTTTTTAATGTCCACGTTAAACTCCCTCCTACACGCTGAGCAGGGCAAGCAAGAGGCTTTCTACCAATTGATCTCCAAGGGGCAACAAAGAGCCCCACATCAAGAATTACTGCCAATGACCAGTGTGCAGAGGACATTGCCTTTTATATATGTGTAAGCTTTCCTTGAGGAGTAACAGCAAACTGTTATTTTCCTTCTCGTTGATTCAAACATAGTGACTAACACAAAGTAAAGCACAACAATACTCCATAAATTGCCATCATCTACTGCATTGTTGGAGGAAGAAAGAAAACAGCCAAACCACTAAGAAAACATCAGCATGGTGTCCCCCTATACATGGATACACACCTGAGCACCACCACCATTTTCTTAAAACATGATGAGACTATCACAGTTTTCAGTTTTCCATCTGTTCAACTCGCTGCTCCCTATGTCCCTTGCAAAGAATTGTTTACAGTTCATTTCTGATCCAGGATTCATGGAAGGGCACTTCAAAGCATAAAAGGGAAAGCTATGAACTGTGACAGAGTCCTGGGTTTGTTATTTCAGGGTTTATGTTGGGCATGTTACTTTAAAAAAAAAAAAAAAGGAAGAAGAAGAAAGGTTGCTGTTGTTCAGTCGCTCAGTTGTGACCAATTCTTCGTGACCCCATGGACCACACCATGTCAGGTTTCCCTGTCCTTCACTATCTCCTGGAGTTTGCTCAAACTCATGTCCATTGAGTTGATGATGCCATTCAACCATCTCATCCATTGTCACCCCCTTTTTCTTCTGTCCTTCAATCCTCCCCAGGATCAGAGTCTTTTCCAATGTGTCCGCATCAGGAGGTCAAAGTATTGCTGGAGCTTCACCATCAATCCTGCCAACCAATATTTGGGGTTGATCTCCTTTAGGATTGACTGGTTCGATCTCTTTGCTGCCCAAGAGACTCTCAAGAGTCTACTCCAGCACTACACTTCAAAGGGATCAATTCTCCAGTTCTCAGCCTTCTTTATGGTCCAACTCTCACATCTGTATCTGACTACTGGAAAAACCATAGCCTTAACTATATGGACCTTTGTCAGCAAAGTGATATCTCTGCTTTTAATAACTTCATGATTTTGAAAAACAAATGCTCTCTAAATTGGAAACCTTACCTATGGTTTACACCCCAATTTATACCTCAAATGTGGAGGACATTATTAGTGAGGCTCCAACTGAACTGTCTGATGTGGATATCTCATTCTCCTGATCAACCTTATACACCCAGAAGGTGTATTTTTCTTTTGAGGAGCTAGTTCCTTAGTGCCTCTCACAGAGTAAGAGTTAAATACACTGAGTTAAAGGATTTCTTTTATTTAATTTTAAGGACTCTAAATTTGTTTTATATGCCAAAAAATTTTGCTTGTGGTGATGACTTAATGGTTTTCTCTTTAAATTTGAAAATTTTTAACTCACAGTTCTTTGAAGCCCAAACTCCCAGTTTAACCAATACCAGTGCTTACTTTACCACTTAGCCTTAAATAAAGATCCTTTCAAAAAAAAAGTTACCCTTTCAGAATTAAGTTTAAGTTTTAAAACCTTTCAAATGAGTAGGTGAGGTGGGGAGAAATTTGGATATAAAGTTCAGCTATTCAGCTACCACACCTTGAGCCCCAGTGTGGTATCAAGACACTATATTCATTACTTTAAAAGAGATAATGACCTGCATTCATCAATTCAACCATTCTCATAACTATTAATATTATGGAATCATGAACTGGCAAACCCATTTGTGAAGACTAGAACAGTGAGATTCAGAGAGGTTCTGTCATTTTCTCAGACTCACACAATTTTATATCAGAGTTGTAAGTATAGAACAGAATGCTACCCATAAAATAGCTTAGACTATAGCCTGGCACATAAGAAGAGTCTCTTTTGTGTTAGCTATCATTATGAGGTCTGGTTATGGTATGATAAATCTCATAGATAAAGTAACCCTGGGTTTGGATCATATAGCTTGAGTACAAGATGTGCAGGAATTTCTGGTTTGATATTAAAAAGATAAATAGTATCTTTGGAGTGTGTGACAAGCAATCAACTGTGATTTGAATGTGAGGTTGGAGATAGGTGGGACACGGTGAGAGTTGTATCTGGGAAGGAAATCTAGTTGTCAGGGATCAGAAAGTCACGTTTAGAAAATTGGACTTGGTTTTTATTGATACTGTGGATTCATTAACATTAAAAAGAGAATGATATGACCACATGTAAGTCTTGGAATAAAAATTTTGACAACTGAGTGAATGATGGGTTAGGGTCTGGGGAAACAAAGGTGTGGACACTAATGAGAAGCAATTACCAGAGTCCAGGAAGGAATAATGAGGATCTGATCTGATAATGATGACCCTGAAACAGACTGGCTGGGGCAACAGGACTTCATGCAGGATCAAATAGATCAAGAATTAAAACAGTCCACATTTCTAGGTCCAGTGACTAGAAGGATATGGATACTAATAACAGCCACCAAAAACATGGAGCTATGCTTTCTTTGGGAGTGGCACATAGCCAACTTTAGACTTCACACTGAAGGTGCTGGCAATGACCAGGTTTTTAGAATCAACCTCAGGTATGCTTGTCTCCAGGGCAGCTCCTCTGTTTCTACTTGCCAATCCTCTTTTCATTTTGGTTTGAATAGCCATAGTCCTCCACTGGTCATACATATATTCACTGTTGTTGTTGTTGTTCAGTTGCTAAGTCATGTCCAACTCTTTGCTTCCCCATGGGAAGGCTTCCCTATGCTTCACTGTCCCCCAGAGTTTGCTCAAACTCATGTCTGTTGAGTCAATGATGCCATCCAACCATCTCATCCTCTGTCTTCCCCTTCTGCTTTTGCCTTCAATCTTTCCCAGCATCAGGGTCTTTCTAACAAGGTGGCCAAAGTATTGGAGCTTCAGCTTCAGCATCAGTCCTTCCTATAAATATTCAGGTTTCCTTTAGGATTGACTGGTTTGATCTCCTTGCAGTCCAGGGCACTCTCAAGAGTCTTGTCCAGCACCACAATTCAAAAGCATCAATTTTTCGGCACTCAGTCTTCTTTACATGTTTTCATAGTATTCTTGAAATGGAAGTCAAAGGTTGGCATGGCAAGAAAAGAATTCTTTACTAATTTGTGGTAAATATTAATCTCACACCATGGTGAAATAATTTCTTTTGCATATTAAGATACAAACTGCTTATAAATTTCCAACACCTCTCTCTGCTGATGCCCCTTCAGAATGTAAGTGTCAGTTTTATTTTTATATTTTTGTTCACCAGGGTTTTGGAAATTAAAAAGAAAAGAAAATTTTTAACCATCTGCTGTGGTCTTCTTTTTCTTTTTTTCTTTCAGAACATACAGGATTAGGTGGCAAAATAGGTCCTAGGAGAGCATTTTGATTTGAGATTTGCAAGAATGCCCACCCTTTTCCCATTACATTTTTCTTGGTTTTTGTTTGTTTTTTTGATTCCACTCTCTGTTTAATTAATCACAATATTGGGTCAACCAGACCCATTAACTGCATTTCTCATTTAGACCTTTCAGAGATGTGGTTGCAGATACAATTTAATTTGTTGACCATGATCGATAGCAATTAATAGCATCTCTTTAATCTTGCTGAAAGGTCTGTTTCTGACCGTCTCAAGGGAGAGGTAGCCACACACATGGGTTATTTAGCTTTTAGGCAGCAGCTGCCCTCACCCACCTACTATTCTCCTGACTTAGTGGCCATTTCAGAAGTCACCATTCTCTAGGGCCTTTTCAATTATCACAAGAGAGTTTATCTGGAATCTCTTAATCTGATTTCTTCACTGCAAGTTTATTAGGCAAATGAACTCTGAGAAAAATACCATAAAGCCTTTTTTAATTTAGAAAAATAGGTTCTACCTTTTAAAGTACATTATGTTGATAAAGTAAATGTTCAAGTTCCCTGCTTCTGCACGTTGTCTTGTGGCTAACCCATCACTGCATCCAGACTTTTCTTTTGATCTGTCAGATTCATTAAAGAGTTTATTCAATTATTCAATAAATGATGTTCCAGTTAGGAAACTGGGCACTAGGGCTAGGACTAAATGAGCATCTTTTCCTGCTCTCAAGGAGTTTACAGTGCGGTGGGGCAAAGAACAAGCCAAGTCCACAATTATCAGAGTGGGAAGTGCTAGGCTCTAGATAGGAACAGGTACTCTGGGAATATTTCCAACATCCTGGATCTGTGGGAAGACTTCCTGAGAAATGGAACAGCAATATGAGTTTTAAAAGAGCAAAAGACTAAACAAAAGAGTGAAGGAAATAACCAATTAGGCTCACACAGTATATATAAGGTGAACCTTCTACTGATTCAGCTCAGACCATATAATTGCTCCCATTTTGCTAACAATGAAATCCACCCAATAAGTAAATATGTGCCTGACACCAAACCAAGGACTTTGAGCAAATAAAGTCAATACAGGTCACCTTCCTATTGTGAAGAAATCACTTGCTTAGTACCATCTGCCCATTTCTCTATAGCCAGCTTACTGACATATGGAATTCTCTCTCCTTTACCCAACTAGGGATACTCAGTGTACCGCATTTTATGAAAGCTTGTCCTTGAATTTTCTGTAGGAATTTGGGTAATGCCATCCTTCCATGGTGTTTGTGTTTTTTGACTTCATCTATTGACTCGTCCTAACCTGGTACCAGACTCAACTGTGGTCCCTGTTAAAGCATCAGAAAGCAAGTGAAAGACGGACTGCTGAGCAAGGAGCACTTTCCAAATGTTCAGAAATGACAACCTGAGGGGATGACCACCTGCTCTATAAACTCACAAGACTAGCCTGAAACCAACTGTCAAGAAGTTTCCTTGGTTACAATTTTACAGAGAGATAATAAAGAAGATGCTAGACAAAGTCTTACAGGGAAGATTTGTGGTTATTGGATACATAAATATAAGGCATCAGTTCAGTTCAGTCGCTCAGTCATGTCTGACTCTGTGCAACCCCATGCAGCACGCCAATGCTTCCCTGTCCATCACCAACTCCTGTAGCTTGTTCAAACTCATGTCTATCGAGCCAGCAGTGCCATCCAACCACCTCATCCTCTGTTGTCCCCTTCTCCTGCCTTCAATCTTTCCAGCATCATAGTCTTTTGAAATGAGTCAGCTCTTCAATCAGCTGGCCAAAGTATTGGAGCTTCAGCTTCAGCATCAGTCCTTCCAGTGAATATTCAGGACTGATTTCCTTTAGGTTTGCTTTCTTTGCAGTCCAAGGGACTCTCAAGGGTCTTCAACACCACAGTTCAAAAGCATCAATTCCTCGGTGCTCAGCTTTCTGTTTAGTCCAACTCTCACATCCATAAATGACTCCTGGAAAAACCATAGCTTTGATTAGATGGACCTTTGTCATTATGAGTGCTTCAGCTTTCTCATTTCCAACAAGGGAATCACAACACTACCATCTCATTGAGCTGTTCTGTGAATTAAATGTGATATAAGGCATTGAATCTCTAAACTGCAAGGAGAAAATGTCTAAGATGCATATGCATGTGTATTTGTATCCATGTGTTAATAGTACAGGACTATATATCAATAGAAACATAAAAAGCCCTGGATATTACAGTGGACTGACTGACAGCTGTGTCATTAAGATCACATACTTGCTGTATCTCCCACTTTTGTGCCTAACAATTGCAGGCTTCTTTAGCCTGCAGTCATTCTTATCCCACCTTTGCCTTGCAGGGAAGCATTTTGTTAGTTCTGCTTGTTCATAGATTTAATTTCCCATCCCTAATCATCTGTGGTTCGTGTGGTACACTGATTTCAGAGGGAGGCTGAACACGAGCAAAGGAGAATTGGAGAGGGGAATGAAAATCAAGCTGTGCAGAAACTAAAAATCACTACAGTGACATGTGACACACGTATACAGTGGAAAACAATTTCTTATTTAATGTGTAAGGTATTCACATAAGCATGCAGTTGGGGGGTTTGTTTGATTGCTTTTTTTCCTTTAGCAACTAGAGAGTCATTTTTTTCTGCTCAAGATTTATCTTCCATTTATCTGCTCTGTTTACTATTTGATGAGGCCCTGCAGGGCAGCACTGCTAGAAGACAAACAGGGAAGGACTCCCCTGGAGATCCAGGTACGCAGAGTTTACCCACATGCAGTCAGAGGAGAATGTTCAGCAAGACACTTCATGTGTTTCCATAAAGCACACTCCTCTCCTGTTGGCTGGATGCCACATTAGGTTCTCCAGAGCACCCAGCAGTGTTTCAGGAGGTTTTCACCACTCCATTGCCTGCTTCTCAGCCTGACAAGTATTCTGTCCTCAGGAATGTTGACTTTAATTGCCTGAGTGTGCTTTAGAAACCCACTTGTATCTCCAGATCATGAGTGATTGAACAGCTCTACACAGCATCTCTAGGAAAAAATAGTAGTGGGAGAGGCCCCAGCACCACTCATGAGGGAGAGCAGGAGAACAGTGTTCTATCCCCCCGGCTCGCTTTCCTCAGGACCATGCTTTTTATCAGCAGACAGGCCACCGGCTACCTAGACTCCAGAGTGAGGAGTCTACAACGGCTTCATTTAGGTGATTATGACTGGGTCTTTAGCTATCTTCCAGTGAGAGGGGATGGCTAGGGTCATAGTAGCAAACTTTTGAAATGATACATCTGAAAAGCATAAAGTAACTTAAAAAATAGGGGAGTGAACAAAATTATGATATTTCATAACAGCAGTGTAGCATGCAATGATACACTCCTTCTTTGCACTTATGGAAGCAAAACCAGAACATATATCTCTAATCACATATTCCATCCCATAGAGTTGCTCTCACAGAAAACAGAAGGTCGATCATCAAATTATTTCAATATGCCTATTGAAATAATGTCAACTCACAAAAAATATTGTTTACCATCAAATAGTATTTCAGGACATATAAACCCAGTGTATACAGACTGCATACATAGCATTGTACAGTTTTCTTTAGCTATTTCCTGGAGAAATAAAAGAGTATTGGGAAATGCATCATGCATGTGATGAAATACAGCATAGAAACATATCATCTTGGCCTTGGCTCCGACACAATGAGAACAGATTTCTAATATTGTTTGCTTAGTTTGAGCAATTACATCTTTAGCATCATCAGACTTAAGGTTAAACTAAATAATCTCATCCAAAAAAATTTTTTGTGAGAGATGATTTTTGTCTGTTGAGCTATATCAAAGAAACTGAATCACTGTAAAGGGCTACTTTGTAATGATTCTAGCATTATCTACAGAGCCATGTTTGCAAGGCCAAATGTTTTCTCCCTTTGTATAAAGTATTCACTGTAAGTGAACCTCTTTTCAGCTTCTTGACTTATAACATATGTACATACAAGCACATACAATACTTATGATACAGGATAAATAGGGTATATTATTGGCACCCCAAATTCACCCTATGATCCCTTCCAATTAATTCCCTCACCATCACCAAGGGTAGCTCCCATCAAGAATGGTGAACTTCCAAATAGCACAGCTCACTTTGGCCTGTTTCGAAACTCAATCGAATTATACAGTTTGTATTTTATGAACCTGGCTTCTTTCATTCCATATCTTGCTTATGAAATTCATCCATATTATTGCATGCCTTTATTTCCTTTCTGAAAAGGAGATTTAATTTCATTGCCAGAGCTACAGGCCTTGATTTACTAGGAGGAATGTAATTATTAATATTAAAAAATCTAAAATCTAACCCAGAGATCAGAAATGGGGGAAAAACTCTATAAGCTTACTTTTTCTTCTGCTTCGAGGTATTCAATAATATACATTAATTTAGGAAGGTACTGGATGCCTACATAGGGAGCCACTTCACAGCAGAGTTGAATGTTAAAAAGCACCAGCAGGGAAGTTCAGTTTCTATTTTTGAAGGAGAGAGATTGTCCTTCATTGTAGATTTCATCACCTCTAGCCGAATTTGTCATTTATCACCATTTTCCTTCCCTCATCAGTAAAGTCTTACACTGGCCTAGAAAGAGAGACAAGACTCCCTGACAAGTTAGCTCAGAAAGGTCAGCTCTCAAATAGAGAAGAAAAAAGCATTGTGACATCGGAGGTGGGGTCATTGGAGACTAGAGAAAGTGTCAAACATTTCCCAAAGGGGACAACTCATCATAGCAGGAACCGTGGGCTCTGTAATCTGGCCTGAAACCCATGGACTAACCCTCACTCTGACTCCTCTTTCCAGCCCTCAGTTCTCAGCCTAAAGGGTACTTCTTAGGGAGCACTAGCCTCCTATCCTGATTGGGTCAGGTCCCTCAGGAGTTCTTCCCTAGCACCCTAGACTTTTTTACAAAATTTATGACCCCATATATATTATGTTTCCACTGTCCCTTCCACCAGACTTTAAGTTGATGAGTCATCTAGTAGTGTGCCTGGCAAATAGCAGGTATTCATCTAGTATTTCTTGAATGAGTGAATTAAAAAGGGGACAGATAATATATTGCAGGTATCCTTAAGATATAAAATCCTTTTTATCCCTAAACTTTCTGATTTGTTCTTTCTTGGTGTCCTTATGTCAGGAGAAGTATGTCAGTCTGTCTACACAAACTAGAAACTCTTGAGTGTGAAATAAATCCACTTCTTTCTAAACACAAAATGTTCCCTCATTTCCAGGAATGTGTGCATTATAGGGTCCTTAAATTAGAGGTCCAGCTGCACAGAATTTTGGTGCCAAAACCCACCAAATGAATGGAAAATCAGAAGAGCCAACACATTTGCCTAAAAAGAAGCATATTACCCCATTTCAGAAAAATGGATCCATGGAGAGTATTAAATTACATTAAAAAAAAAAAGATGTGTAATTTGCATACACCTCCTCACAGCCAGTGGTCCATTCAGGAGGATGTATTTACCAGAGAGCAGAGACAATTGAAGTATCGTGCATTTCATGTTAACCTCGTGTTTCTTCAGAGAAATAAGACTTTCGTTTCCTTCTTTGGACTCTTAGACTCTGAGGAAATTGACTAAAATGACCAGGAGAGCACGTTAATACAAAGTGCTTGGGCTTTTTTCAAAAGTGATTCAGATGGTCAGGTGATGGGTTCAGTTTTTGCAGTTACAGACAACCAACATGACCAAGTGACAGTCTAATTTGTCAGGTATGGGAAAGTTAAAACAATTTTTATTCTGATTTGTTTATAGGGGTGAGTTCTAGAATTGGAAGGGCCTCATAGGCTGTGAATTTCTTAATCTGATGAGCATTAATTATTACTGATAATTTACACATAAAGGTATCTATATTTCTAATTATCAAAATGCATTCATAGTACATGTTACTACATGATAACAACAATCCTATAAATCTGGCAATGCTAGCAGTTCCCAGAAACTTCTAGCCAGTATCCTGAAAACTAAGCTGAACCGCTGGTGTATATATCCCTTGGGACCTTAACACACCATTTGCTCCTAAAACCTGCTTCCAACCTATAAGTTACACAGAGAGTATCTAAATTAAGAATCCTTCCACAGTTTTTTCCATAACCTGGCCAATTACCTAAAATTTTCAGCCAAAGGAAATCTTACATAAAACTGTTAAGTGTATCAGTTTAACTCAAAGACAATTTAATGAGCATTTTAAATCATTTACCAAACGGAAGGCACTCAGCTTCATGTTGAGGGTACTAAGATGAATACAAAATAGTCTTTTTCTCAAAAAACTTTATAGCCTAGTGAAATAGAGACACAAAACTGTCAATAAAATTTCAATATACAGAGGTTTGCACAGGATGTGATGGAGCATAAAAGAGGATTACTTCACATTGGATTTTCGAGTATGCTTTCTGGAGAAAAGATGTCACAGTTGAGTCTTGGAAGGGCTAACAGGATGTGGAGAGGTGAGCAGGCGGTTGCAGCCAAGGGGTCACCTGAAATCAGGACATGCAATGTGAGGCAGCACTACAAGTGTGGAGAGTTACAAGCAAATCCATGGTACCCTCTGACTGCAAGGGGAAGCTAATAAGGTGGGTGTTGGCCAAGTCCCAAAGGATCTTATGAGCCCTGTTAAGAAGTTAAACTTCAGCTTGTATTAATAGATGTTTGGGAAACCACTGGGAGATTCTGGAGTGCGGAAGCAACATAGTTAAATGTGCAAGTTGGAGAGAGGATTCTGGTTCTGGCTACACCATGAAAATACATCTGATTAAAAATAAATTTAATAACTAAGTAAAAACAGGGACTTCCCTGGTAGTCCAGTGGTTATGACTTCACCCTCCAAAGCAGCAGGTGTGAATTTGATCCCTGGTCAGGGAGCTAAGATCCCACATGTCTCTTGGCCAAAAATACCAAAACATAAAAAACCATATTGTAAAAAATTAATAAAGATTTTTAAATTATCCATATCAAAACAATTTTAAATGAGTAAAAATAAAAAAGAATGCATCTGGGTCAGTGACACTCTACTGAAGCAGAATTAGAGGACAACTGTACTCAAAACAAGAGCTTGTCTACACTCAAGCCATATTACAAGGATAAAGAGAAGTGAATCCATCTGAGCTCGCTTCAAGCAATAAAATGAGGACTTGAAAACTAAAGATGAGTGTTGAAAGGAGGAAGCAGTGTAGTCTGGGTGACAGCTGAAATACAAGAAGAAGAACAGGTTGGGTTTATAAGAGCAGGAATTTCAACTTTAAGCATGTTGAATAGCAGGTTGCTGTGAGATTTCTAAGTAACTGGGTGGCTCAGACAGTAAAGAATCTGCCTGCAATGCAAGAGACCAGGGTTCAACCCCTGGGTCAGGAAGATCCCCTGGAGAAGCAAAAGACTACCCACTCCAGAATTCCAGTATTGCCTGGAGGATTCCATGGACAGAGGAGCCTGGCATGCTACAGTCCATGGGGTTGCTAAGAGTCAGACAAAACTGAGTGACTACAATTTTCACTTCCTCCAACAGGATCATTGGATATATGAGCTCAAGCTCATGTAAAGTTCAAAGCCAAATTTAAGATAGAAATACAGGATAAAGAGTCCTAAGAACATAAAAGACATGGACCAGATAAGTGTGAACAAGTAAAACGACTACAAGACTAGAAAAATATCAATTATAACACTGCTAAAGTCCTTACTCAGTGTTTCCAATGGTCAAAATATTCACTAAATGTTTTCACATATATTTTATACAAGGAAAGCCAAGAGCTAATGGTGGACTAACACTGAGCCAAACTTGAGCATCCTGAATGAAAAGTGATTCTCAGCTATCTCAGACAGATTCAACAGGATGCTCTGTCATTACCTACTCATGTACATACATTGCTGGATAAAGGGCATGTGAGTAATTGACTCTCATACAAATAATTCTTACTTATATGTGGCTAAAATGCTCAGCCACATTTCTTAGTCCATGAGGTTCTATTTAATGCATAAAAACATGTTTGGAATCAATAGGTCTTTGAGGGTTCCTTTTTAAATTTTGCTCAGATGAAAAATTCTGGGTGCTGCTTGATAATTCCAGCACCTATGAAGCATCAGCAACAGGCCCCACAGGAAGCATGAGGCCAAGGTTAAAGCTCATCTACTTCAAGATGCTACAATACCCAAAGAACCCATTTTCATGGTATTGCATGTCTTCTGATATTTTACTGGTGTGCCCAGAATCTGAGAGCAGAAGGGGTGCCCTGGGACTAATTTCAGTTGCAGATTTGTAATTCTCAGCATTCAATTTCCCTTAACTTTCACAAAATTCAAGGTTACTGCTTTAGCTTATTAGTCTTTTGCTAATTTTTTTCATGTTAAAAAAAAAGGAGAAATGCTGTTTTCCTCAAAATACGAAAGACAATGGTGTAATGGAAGTTGTGGGTTCCAGTTTTGCTGAATTAACAAGTACATGCTAAAGAAATAACTGCTCAAGAAAGCATTTGACAAAATTCAACACCTATTTATGATAAAAACGCTCCAGAAAGCAGGCATAGAAGGAACATACCTCAACGTAATAGAAATCATATATAATAAACCCACAGCAAACACCATCCACAACAGTGAAAAACTGAAACCATTCCCCCTAAAGTCAGGAACAAGACAAGGGTGCCCACTCTCACCACTACTATTCAACATAGTTTTGAAAGTTTTAGCCGCAGCAGTCAGAGAAGAAAAAGAAATTAAAGGAATCCAAACTGGAAAAGAAGAAGTAAAACTCTCACTGTTTGCATATCACAGGATCCTCTACATAGAAAACCCTAAAGACACTGCCAGAAAATTACTAGAGCTAATCAATGAATATAGTAAAGTTGCAGGATATAAAGTTAGTAACCATAAATCCCTTGTATTCCTCTATACTAACAATGAGAAAACAGAAAGAGAAATTAAGGAAACAGTCCCATTCACCATTGCAATGAAAAGAACAAAATACTTACGAATAAATCTACCTAAAGAAACAAAAGACCTATATATAGAAACTATAAAACACTGATGAAAGAAATCAAAGAGGACACAAATAGATGGAGAAATATACCATATTCATTGATTAGAAGAAACAATATAGTGAAAATGTGTATACTACCCAAAGCAATCTATAGATTCAATGCAATCCCTATCAAGCTACCAATGGTATTTTTCACAGAACTATAACAAATAATTTCACAATTTGTATGGAAACAGAAAAAACCTTGACTAGCCAAACAAATCTTGAGAAAGAAGAATGAAACTGGAGGAATCAACCTGCCTGACTTCAGACTATACTAGAAAGCTACAGTCATCAAGACAGTATGGTACTGGACAGAAATATAGATCAATGGAACAAAACAGAAAGCCCAGAGATAAATCCATGCACCTATGGACACCTTATCTTTGATAAAGGAGGCAAAAATATACAATGGAGAAAAGACAATTTCTTTAACAAGTGGTGCTGGGAAAGCTGGTCAACCACCTGTAAAAGAATGAAACTAGAACGCTTTCTAACACCATACACAAAAATAAACTCAAACTGGATTAAAGATCTAAATGTAAGACTAGAAACTATAAAACTCCTAGAGGAAAACATAGATAGAACACTCTCTGACATAAATCACAGCAAGGTCCTCTATGAGCCACCTCCCAGAGTAATGGAAATAAAAGCAAAAATAAGCAAATGAGACTTAATTAAACTTAAAAGCTTTTACCCAATGAAGGAAACTATAAGCAAGGTGAAAAGACAGCCTTCAGAGTGGGAGAAAATAATAGCAAATGAAGCAACTGGCAAAGAACTAATCTCAAACATATCCAAACCATTCATAGTTTAATACCAGAAAAATAAATGAACCAATCAAAAAATGGGCCAAAGAACTAAATAGACATTGCTCCAAAGAAGACATACAGATGGATAAGAACACTTGAAAAAATATTCAACATCACTCATTATCAGAAAAATGCAAATCAAAACCACAATGAGGTACCATCTCATGTGGATCAGAATGGCTGCTATCAAAAGTCTACAAACAATAAATGCTGGAGGGAGTATGGAGAAAAGGCAACCCTCCCACATTGTTGGTGGGAATGCAAACTGGTACAGCCACTATGGAGAACAGTGTGGAGATACCTTAAAAAGCTGGAAATAGAACTGCCAAGGGACCCAGCAATCCCACTCTGGGCATACACACTGAGGAAACCAGAAATGAAAGAGACATGTGTACCCCAATTTCATTGCAGCACTGTTTACAATAGCTAGGACATGGAAGCAACCTAGATGTCCATCGGTAGATGAATGAATAAGAAAATTGTGGTACATATACACAGTGGAATATTACTAGGGTATTAAAAATTATGCATTTGGGTCAGGTCTAATCAGTTGGATGAAACTGGAGCCTATTATACAGAGTGAAGTAAGCCAGAAGGAAAAGCACCAACACAGTATCAGTTCAGTTCAGTTCAGTCACTCAGTTATGTCTGATTCTGCGACCCCATGAGTCGCAGCACACCAGGCCTCCCTGTCCATCACCAACTCCCGGAGTTCACTCAAACTCATGTCATTAATGCATAAATATGGAATTTATAAAGATGGTAACAACAATCCTATACGTGAGACAGCAAAAGAGACACAGATACCAAAACAGACTTTTGGACTCTGTGGGAGTAGGCGAGGGTGGGATGATTTGAGAGAAGAGCATTGAAATATGTATATTACCATTTGTGAAATAGATCACCAGTCCAAGCTCAATGCATGAAACAGGGCACTCAAAGCCGGTGCACTAGGACAACCCAGAGAGATGGGACGTGGAGGAAGGTGGGATGGGGGTTTGGGATTGGGGACACATGTACACCTGTGGCTGATTCACGTCAGTGTATGGCAAAAACCACCACAATATTGTAAAGTAATTAGCCTCCAATTAAAATAAATAAATTAATTTAAAACACATATATGTTTGGAAACTAGAAAGATGGTACTGATGAACCTCTTTGCAGGGAAGGGACAGAAAATGGACGTGTGGACACAGGGCCAGGGTGTGAAGGCAAGCATGGGACTAACTGGAAGAGTAGCACTGATATATATACCCTATCATGTGTCAAATAGGTATTAATAGTCAGTGGGAAGCTGTTGTATAGCACAGGGAGCTGAGCTCAATGCTCTGTGATGACCTAGATGAGACTGAGGGTGAGAAAGAAATTCAAGAGGGAGGGGATATATGTATGTGTATATATATATATATATATATATATATATATATATATATATATAGCAAATTTGCTTTGCTGTACAGCAGAAACTAATACAACTTTGTAATTATACTCCAACAAATACAAATTTTTTAAAAAGAATAGGACTACAGCTGGGATAACTAAGTATAGAGTACAAGAACACTCATCCTGGCAACAGCTCAAACACAATCCAGAAAGTATCTGCAGGGCAAAAAAAAATCTTCCATACCATTTGACTAGCTTATGTGCCTTAAACTCATTCTTGGCTGACATGTCACCCCTGGTGCATTAGTCTGACCCCTTAACTTGCTGAATGATACGTCAAGCCTAAATTTATATTTGTGTACTACTTTGCAATTTTCAATGTATTTTTATATATGCTGTTTAGCTTTCTATCCCAAGACTTCACTGTAAGTGACAGGGCAACTATATTTGTTACATTGTTATGTTGGGAAAACTGAAGCTCCAAAGGATATAATGGTTTGCACAGAATTACATGATTAACTAATGATGGAACTGGTCTAGAAGCTAAGTCTTCAGACTTCTAGGTGAACTTTATCTCCACTCTACCCCAAGCTCATACTAAAGATATATGTTGTTGTTTAGTCACTAACTTGTGTCCAACTCTTTGTGACTCCATGGACTACAGCATGAACAGGTTTCCCTGTCCTTCACTATCTCCCAGAGTTTCTTCAAACTCACATCCTTTGAGACGGTGATGGTATTGTATCCTACCATCTCAATCTCTTTTGTCCCTTTCTCCTCCTGCCCTCAATCTTTCCTAGCATCAGGGTCTTTTCCAGCAAATCTTTGAATCAGGTGGCCAAAGTACTGGAGCTTCATTTACAGTCCTTCCAAAGTACTCAGGGTTGATTTCCTTTAGGATTAGCTGGTTTGATCTCTTTGCAGTCCAAGGGACTCTCAAGAGTCTTCTTCAACCTTCTTTATGGTCCAACACTCACAGCCATACATGGCTACTGGAAAAACCATAGCTTTGACTATACAAACTTTTGTTGTCAAAGTGATGTCTCTGCTTTTTAATATGCTGCCTATGTTTGTCATAGCTTTTCTTTCAAAAAGCCAGTTCAGTTCAGTTCAGTCACTCAGTTGTGTCCGACTCTTTGCAACCCCATGAATCACAGCACGCCAGGCCCCCCTGTTCATCACCAACTCCTGGAATTCACTCAGATTCACGTTCATCGAGTCAGTGATACCATCCAGCCATCTCATCCTGTCGTCCCCTTTTCCTCCTGCCCCCAATCCCTCCCAGCATCAAAGTCTTTTCCAATGAGTCAACTCTTCGCATGAGGTGGTCAAAGTACTGGAGTTACAGCTTTAGCATCATTCCTTCCAAAGAAATCCCAGGGCTGATCTCCTTCAGAATGGACTGGTTGGATCTCCTTGCAGGGCAAGGGACTCTCAGGAGTCTTCTCCAACACCACAGTTCAAAAGCATCAATTCTTCGGCGCTCAGCTTTCTTCACAGTCCAACTCTCACATCCATACATGACTAAGCATCTTTTAATTCCATGGCTGCAGTCACCATCCGCAGTGATTTTGGAGCCCAACAAAATAAATCTGTCACTGTTTCCACTTTTTCCCCTTCTATTCACCATGAAGTGAGGGGACAAGATATGATGATCTTGGTTTTTTGAATGTTGAATTTTAAGACAGCTTTTTCACACACATACACATATACATGCATATATGTATACACATACAGGCAGTAAAGAATCTGCCTGCAATGCAGAAGACTTGATTTCGATCCCTGGATTGGCAAAATCCCTGGAGAAGGGAATGGACACCCACTCCAGTATTCTGGCCTGGAGAACTCTATGCACTGTATAGTCCATGGGGTCATGTGTGACTGAGCAAATTTCACTTTCATACATGCATAAAATAAAATCACTGAGGTCTTACACAGGCTATGAATAGCACCTAGTGTTATGGAACAAAGCGTTTTTCTTAGGATTCTTAACTAGCTGGAACAGATGACAAATTTGAGGAATGAACTTTGAGACATTCCTATTCCTTCCCCAAGAGCCCCATTTTACCCTCGTATTTTTGCCCTCCAGATCTGGGCTTAAGGTTCTTAATCTTAGGATGAATCATTTCCAGCTCTTCCTAGTAAGAAAATTCCCCTAGACTTTCATAAAACACAAATTTTGCTTCCTCTCTAAAAGTTGCCCTTATTTCTCCTGGAATTATTCATTGTTCCCTCCTCTAAACTATCAGAGGATAGCTTTATTCATACATTTTAATGTCATCTATTATTTCATATTTTAATATTTCATTCAATCCATTTTTCCACTGGACCAGGAGTTCCCAAGAACAAGTACCTATTTTCATCCTTGTGCATTTGCAGTACCTAGAAGGGTCTGGCATATGATAAATATTCAAGAGGTATTGGGTCTGTGGATCTGAAAAACTTTAGCCTAAAGTATTGGTGACAATGTACTTGCTCCCTTCACAATCATGGATATTAATGTTAAGAGAGGTCTTTAGAGAAGGGTCAATACTTAACACAAAGTAATCAATTTCACAGGATGACGTATCAGTATGACTGATAGTTTGACTATTACAGTATGGGGGGAATTCAAGACAGTGGAGTGTTCCTATTGTTTCTCACATGTGCACCTTCAAAGATCAATTCAACTTATTTCAATGGACAAATATTTACCACAGACATTTGGCATTCATGAATTCTTCCAGGCTTCTCTACATAACCTTGAATTCATGATTTCAAAATATTTTGGCAAGGATTTTGGTTTGCTCCAGAACTATATTCTATTGAAAAAGTAACCTGTTTTCTCTCCCTATCCAAGCAATCAATTTTGCTATTTTAAAATTTTTATTGTCAGTTATCTTATTTCACCTCTATTTCACACACACTTTAAAAAATTCACTTGTGAGCACTTGATGATATGCAATAATGATCACTTGATAAAGAGCTAAGGGCCACCAATCATGCTGAGATGCACATGTAAAATTCCAGGGCCCTCTGGAGGTTACTTGGGAAAATTCAAACCCACAAATGTTAAATCTGCAAATGCCAGAGGTTCAATGGTTAATGAGTATCTATTACATGCAATACATTGTGGTGAGGGCTGCAGAGAATCCAATGCACATAGTTGTCTCTGTCCTAAACATTCTACTAATTAATCCAGTACCTCTATCTCTGTTGCACCATTTGAGTTTACATTTTTATTTAACAGAACATCCTAGAGAAATAGCCTCAAGGCTTCCAGTCAAAATGGCACCTTAGATTAATGCTTCAACTTTCTGTTTGACGCATTCACAGTATACTGTGAATACTGTGAATTCATAGTACACTTTTTGATTAGTTTTAAAAGTATTAAAATAACAGTCATTTAAAATATGAACAAGAGTTGGAAGTATGTAAATATGCACCAGAGTTGGAAATAGAACAGAAACAGAGATAAGTAGGGGCTACAGCCAACCAGATCAACCAGATTCCTGAATTATTTACAGCACATGTCTTACCTCAAGCTTCTATTGCAAAATCCTGTACAGTGGCAGCTTTAACAACAGGACTTTATTTCTCACAGTTTTGGAGTCTTAGGAGTCTAAGATCAAGACGCCAATAGATTCAGTTACTGAAGAGAACCCTCTTTCTGATTCACATGTGGCACCTTCTTGCTGCATTTCACGTGGCCTTTTTTCAGTGCATACTCTTGGAGAAAGAAATCACTCATACCTCATACTCTTCTTATAAAGGCACTAATCCCATCAAAAGGGCCCTATGCTCATGACTTTATCAGAATCTAATTATCTCTCAAAGAACCCCCCTTTCCAAACATCATTACATTGAGCAGTCTATGAATGGGGGTGGCAAATGTTCAGCACATAAAAGTTTGTGTGTGGGGGTGTGTGTGTGTGTGTGGGTGTGTGTTTGTGTGTATAGAAAGAACAGCTGAGTTTTTTTTTATTCTTGTAGGATGTGGGGAAATACCTGAACCAGACTAATTCTATTAAACCAGGGACCTGAAATAAGGCATTAAAGCATTAAAAAGAAGTTAGGAATGCTATGCAAATTCCCAGAACATCAGTTTATATGAAGCAATATATAATTTACACTTTGGTCAGGGAGGAGGGCCTAAAGGAAGCAGAGGGTGGGTGGGATCGTGTGACTCAGACCTCAGCCAGGCTTCCCAAAAGTTCATAATTAGGCCTGAACTTTCTCTGCATCACCATGGGACAACAGCAGAAAGACATCACTGTGGAGACTGGCTCAAGACAGGAAAAACCTGAGTCAATGTAGATGTCTCTACAAAACAGACAGGAAGGAATGAACACAGACAATGTGAAAAGAAATTGTCACTCAACATGAGCTTCAAAACTAATATTACCAGTATATGATAAATAACAAGGCTAAGGGAAGAAAATTCAAATAGAAAATGTCAAAAATGACTTTAAAATAGATATGTTTCAAAGAAATAAAAAGTTTTGTAAAATAAGAACAAAAATTATGAGACCAAAGCAGTCAGATAGGAATCAAGAATAAGCAGATTAGGAAAAAAGAACCAATTGGAATTCCTAGAAACTAAAAATAATAAAAATTTCAATATAGGTTATAAATGACACACTGGATCTAAAATGAGAAAAAATTAATTAGAGGGCAGATATGAAAGTATTCATCCAGGATGAAACACTGAGACATAAAGAAATAAAATAGAAAAGAAAAGGCAAGGCATAATAATGGCGGTGATATTAAATTGCTTAACATTTATCCTATGACTCAGCAATTTCTTTCCTAGGGTGTAGAGAGAAACCCTCATATGTATACATGAGAAGACATGTATGTGTAAATATATTCACAGCAATATTGACTGTGAATGCTCCTATCAGAAGCATTCTCAATACCCATCAAGAGGAAAGTACATAAATACACTGGGATATATATACACACAGGGGCTTCCCAGGTGGTGCTAGTGGTAAAGAATCTGCTTGCCAATGCAGATGACACAAGAGACCCCTGGTTCCATCCTTGGATCAGGAAAATCTCCTGGAGAAGGAAATGGCAACCCACTCCAGTATTCATGCCTGGAAAATTCCGTAGACAGAGGAGCCTGGAGGGCTACAGTCCATGGGTTTGCAAAGAGTCAGACACTACTTAGCGACTAAGCACTCACTCCCTCATGTTACACAGCAGTGAAAATGAATGAATCAGAATGGTACAAGAGACACTGTATATCTTTAACGAAGGAGGCAAGAACATACAATGGAGAAAAGACAATCTCTTTAACAAGTGGTGCTGGGAAAACTGGTCAACCACTTATATAAGAATGAAACTAGAACACTTTCTAACACCATACACAAAAGTAAACTCAAAATGGATTAAAGATCTAAACGTAAGACCAGAAACTATAAAACTCCTAGAGGAGAACATAGGCAAAACACTCTCCGACATAAATCACAGCAGGATCCTCTATGATCCACCTCCCAGAATACTGGAAATAAAAGCAAAAATAAACAAATGGGACCTAATTAAACTTAAAAGCTTCTGCACAACAAAGGAAGCTGTAAGCAAGGTGAAAAGAAAGCTTTCAGAATGGGACAAAATAATAGCAAATGAAGCAACTGACAAACAACTAATCTCAAAAATATACAAGCAGCTCAGTTCCAGAAAAATAAACGACCCAATCAAAAAATCGGCCAAACTAAATAGACATTTCTCCAAAGAAGACATACAGATGGCTAACAAACACATGAAAAGATGCTCAACATCACTCATTATCAGAGAAATGCAAATCAAAACCACAATGAGGTGCCATTTCATGCCAGTCAGAATGGCTGTGATCCAAGAGTCTACAAGCAATAAATGCTGGAGAGGGTGTGGAGAAAAGGGAACCCTCTTACACTGTTGGTGGGAATGCAAACTAGTACAGCCACTATAGAGAACAGTGTGGAGATTCCTTAAAAAACTGGGACTAGAACTGCCTTATGACCCAGCAATCCCACTGCTGGGCATACACACCGAGGAAACCAGAACTGAAAGAGACACATGTACCCCAATGTTCATCGCAGCACTATTTATAATAGCCAGGACATGCAAGCAACCTAGATGACCATCAGCAGATGAATGGATAAGAAAGCTGTGGTACATATACACAATGGAGTATTACTTGGCCATTAAGAAGAATACATTTGAATCAGTTCTAATGAGGTGGATGAAAATGGAGCCGATTATACAGAGTGAAGTAAGCCAGAAAGAAAAACACCAGTACAGTATACTAACGCGTATATATGGAATATAGAAAGATGGTAACGATAACCCTGTATGCGAGACAGCAAAAGAGATACAGATGTATAGAACAGTCTTTTGAACTCTGTGGGAGAGGGAGAGGGTGGGATGATTTGGGAGAATTGCATTGAAACATGTATAATAGCATATAAGAAATGAATCGCCAGTCTAGGTTCGATGCAGGATACAGGATGCTTGGGGCTGGTGCACTGGGATGACCCAGAGGGATGGTATGGGGAGGGAGGTGGAAGGGGGATTCAGGATGGGGAACATGTGTATACTCATGGTGGATTCATGTTGATGTATGGCAAAACCAATACAATATTGTAAAGTAATAATAATAATAAATACATGATAAATGGTTAAAAATAAATAAATAAAAAGTTTAAAAGGAAAAAAAAAGAAAGTGTTATCAGTGACACAGGAAGAAAATAGCACATTTTTGAGGGGTGGAAAGCTGAGCAAGTATAGCTTACTTTTATTTATAACACAGTGTTTGTAGAGAAAAAGCTTTTCAGGTAGAAGCACTTGATTAGTTACTTGACTATTAAGTATTTTAAAATAAAAAATAGACAAAAAAAAGACCATCAACTAAGTTGCAGTTGAATACATAAAGTATTATACGTTTAGCATAAATTTTAAAACATGGAACGAATACTGTATGCTATTTACATCTATATATGACATTTTAAAATTATATCAGATTGCTTAGAACTTGTAGTCTAATAATACCAAAGTTGTGGGAAACTAATTCTCATATACTATATGTTGGAATATGATTTAGTGTGACCCACTTGAGATCAACTTGACAATATTTAGGAAAAATGGAGAAGTGCCTACCTATAACCCATCCATTTGTTTTCCTGCTATATTAATCTCAAGAAAACCTGAAAATATACACAGGGAACATGCTCAAGGATTTTCACTGAAGCGTTACTTTGTGCAGAATTATTTTTACTAGAAAATATGGTGAGAATATCAAAATATGGGATAAATATACACTAAATTAATGCCTCTGTTTGACTTTAGTGAAGAAAGGAAAATGATCTATAAATAAAAACATAAGAAAACTATTTGTAATGATTTATGTCTTGAGGCAACCCACTTCAGTATTCTTGCCTGGAAAAATTCATGGACAGAGGAGCCTGGTGGGCTACAGTCCATGGCGTCACAAAAAGTTGGACATGACTCAGTGACTAAACAATAATGTCTTGAAAGAAAAAAATCTGAAGAAAACACAATGGTATGTTACCATTTGTTAAATTTGGATGGTACCTAAATGGCTTTCAGAGACAGTATTTTTTGTGTACTTTAAAATTTTTTTTGTCTTTTCCCCCCATTTATAAGAAAAGTTTTATATATATATATATATATATATATATATATATATATATATATATATATATATATATATATATATATATTTCCCTTAGCTTCCTGAAATTGTTCCTTGGGAGCAAAAAACTCACTGGACTTGGAATTAAATGCCTGATTTATATCCCAAGCTCTTCTACTAGATAGCTGTGTTGCCATGGCAAATCTCCTGAGTTTTACCTGGAAATGTAATGACTAGCTCACAGGGGATGATTCAATGAGATAGCCTGAATTACAGGGCCTTGGATACCAGCCAACTGGATCAGTTGCCTTAACAGTGAGCCACAGATTGCATGGCTTCAACAACAA